>NC_047502.1:602018-903028 GCF_002079055.1 Saccharomyces paradoxus
CCAAGTGTGCCAATCCAGAATCTGCAGAGAGCAAAGAAGCATATACATCCAATGAAGAACTGTCATATATCTTGGTAGCATCTGAGGGTAGGTTGGGATCGGAGTTCGTGGTTATTGCCGATAGATGATTGGTTGATTCTTCTTTTTTCCGATCCTTGGGTAGTTGATTAATGTCATTCTTTTCTCCAAAAATCTCTTCTAGTATATCAATGGGTTCAACATTGTCACCGGTGGAAGCTTTGGCTTCAGCCTTGCTATCTTCATCCAATAAATTCGACAGCAAATCAGCCGGTTCGTTGGAGATGAGATTCTTCGATAAAGCTTTCCTATTATCTTGCTTCTTGATGATTTTCTCGAATTTGGGCATTGTTTCTAAAATGATCTTTTTAACCAAAATCGTCTGATTGAAAAACATCTCGTATTGATTGCTTTTCATTTGAAGTGATAAATCAGTGGAATCCGTATAACTCAGTATTAGCTGTCTTAGTTTTTCAATATTTTTGGCATCATGAAATTTTATAGATAATTTCAATGCTGCTGTCAAAATATAATTGATTATCTTGTGATTCGTTGTTGTGTAGCATTCTTGCAAATTTAATAAGTAGTTAGTCACCGATGACTCATTGATTGTGTCGGAATTGCTTTTATTGTCTCCATTTAGCACTAAATCGCCATATTCACCGATGCACCAAATTAAAATCAACTGCCAACCAATATTTTCCTCGGACATCTCCGCTGATTTCTCATTTAGTGAAATTGTTAGCAGTTTTTGTAAAAATTCAGATTTGTCAGATAACTGAGTCGTATTATTTATTATGATTAAAATATCATTGATTTTTTCATAATTGATAAAAGATCCCACCAATTTTAGGATATTAAAAAAAACATCTAATTTCCAGCTTTCATCTTTGACAACGCGGGTATCAAAAGTGTCGATTAAGTGGTCTATAGTGTATATTATAAGATCTTTTGAATCTTCGTCCTGTTTTGCCAAAAATTTCATCAATTCGTTAACCGATTCCACTAAATTTGAATCGTCCAAGATGGCGAAACTTAACTCTAATGCTCTCATGCGGATCGAAACATCGCTATCTTGCAGACAATGAGAAATGAATTTCCTATGCCTTTGTACCGCGGTAGGCTCTTGGGGAACAACTTTTAACAAGGTGTTTAATGAAACATATTTAGTATTGTTATCTTTTCCTGCAAGAAACTTGGCCGAGATGTTAACACCAAGGACTCGTAGAGGCTGGTTCAAATCCAATGAAAAGATCGTCTTCACTGTCTCATAAAGAATGGCTTGTCCGCTATTCTTCGTTGAATCCGTATTGGTCGCAATACGAGTCAATAAATCGCAAAAATTATCTTTGTAATCCAATACTTGGTTTGAATTTAAAAGCTCTCCAACTTGAAAGTACAACTTCAGAGTGTAAATCATTTCACACTGCAGAAATGGGTCACAAATACCTTGAACGTCATATCCAGGTTCAATATTTTTAGAATTTAGATTTTCCAAACGAATGAAAAAATCACGCAAAAGTAAAGATAACGGAGACAAGATGTCGGTACTGTAATCAATACCATCTTCCTCTTCCTCTTTTTTTCTGTTCAATCCAATTAACAAAACAGATTGTATGATTTTTGTGACACCTAAAAGGACACCGTGAGTACATATTGAATGATTGGACAATATCTTAGTAATGTCTTCGATGTTGAAAATTTCTAAAAGAGAAACATCTTTGAAAATTAGTTTGGCGGCACATTGAAGAGCTTTTTTCAAGAGGAAAGGATCTCTTGAATTTTTGATGATATTTTCCACGTCTGGATACAAATCTCTGGCTAATTCAGGGGAGCTCAGAAAGCCTAATGATGTTAATGCAAGTGACACTGCATATTTATTGGGATGATGCAAATCGTTGTTTAACATGTTTGTTAAGAGTGTTAATAAATCTTCCGACTCGTCCAACAACAAAGTCGCGGCGAGATAGCCCAACCTTTTATCGACAAAATCGTCAGAAGCAATTAAATTAATAGATTCCACCTGGCCGAAATGAGTTTTTTCCCCTAAAATGTATAGGTAAAGAAGTTTCTGGATATTCACTCGCCTTTTGTCGTGTGGTAGATGATCATCTCTCAATTTTGTCCTAATTTTTGCAGATTGTTTCGTAATGATGGCTCTTTCATCCGCTAGTGTTTTAGCACCACGAACGTCCTTGATAAAGCTTCTCAGCGAAGAGCCCATTATGGTGTTCAGTTCTTTCTTCTTGCCAAATTGGAACTCAATCTTTTCTTCTCCGGTGGTGAAAGTAGTAATGAATCGAAAGCTACGATATAGTTGTAATTCGCATATGGCGAAGCTCACTAAATTCAGTGAATACAAACAGTTAAGAAGGTAAAAACCTTAAGTCGGGTAATATAATCTTCAGTTTTTTTTTCTTCGATCAGGTAACGCCAAACATAACCAATCAGAGGCACAACGCAGATTTCAACGCTGTCAGTTTCTTTCAATTAAGTATTACTCGCAACTTTCTCTACCCACCTGGAAAATTCAAATGGATTTACGTAATCAAATAAACGGTCTATCTTCTATCGGTAATATCCTTCTTCAGCTAACTTCCTCTAGCCTTCGCTGGTATTTTGTCCCAATATGACTCTTTCTTCCCTGATCATTGATCGGTTTATGCTGTTCGTAATACAGTAATTTCGGAATTATATACATATACATATACATATATATATATAGAGAGTAGAAGGCTTCGGCGGCTAAGGAATGGAATGACGCTGTTACCCGCTTGCCCGGTTTTTTGGGTGCGTGGGTTGTTTCATCCGCTTTTCTTTTTTCTTTTTCTTTTAGGGATACCCCGCCCCACGCGCCCCACGACCAGCCCTAGTGGAATAAGAAATGCAAAATCCGGGGTTGGTGCAGCGTTTTTTGCGAGGCCAAACCCTGGGCTTCTTTATTTGTAGATCTGCCAAATGATGGCTATGCCTTACTCGGAATCACATGGAAAAGACCCCCGGCTTATTCAATCCCGTCTCCCGTTCTCTGCATAGTTGTCTCTGTTTGAACTATATATATGGTCGTTTCTCTGTTTGAACTATATATGTTGCTTTCTTACAGGAGTACGACAGACAAGTAAGCAAACTCAATCATGCAATCTACTGTCCCAATAGCGATTGCAAGCAATGGCAACAAGAGAGATGCCGGCCGCAACGTTTCTGCAGGCGACGAGGGTGATATGCTGCAAAGGCTAGTTCGTAACAAGGAGATGATTCCTCCTTCCCTTTCCCCACAAAAATCATCAGGATTTAGTGGTAGAAGAAGGTCATCTAGTGTTAGGGACGCTCTTTCTGCTTTTTTTGGAACTGGTAACAGCCCAACATCTAATACGGACGATTATTCCAATTTGACAAACCGTAATTATACTACTGCGTCGACTGCTATGTGTAGGGGAAACAGTTTTCCTTCGGATGTCGTCACTAACGCTTACAATATCACGGGTTCCTACCAACCGGGTAGACACAGGAACTCTATTCCGTATACCACCATAGACCAATTACATACAAGGCAAGATACCGGGTTGAGAAGAGAGTCAGATCCAGTTGCAGCGAAAAAAATCTCCAGTAATAATGATATCGTAAAGTCGTTTATAACACATCATTCCCATAATAGCACTATGTTTATTGGGAGAGTGTTATCGGACTATTTAGCTGACCGTGGTTTCATTAAGCAAACGCCGTTATATAATAAGAAAAATGTGCTGGAAATTTCCATTGCAACGAGTGCAGAATCTGTATTCCTGCCAACTACAAAAAGTGACGAAACAGAGTATCTATCACTAATTCACGGTTCTTTGGACCATGCACAAACGCAACCTGTCAGGCCCACTAATGATGCTGAAAATAACCTCCTTCCTTCCTCTCCTACTACGGACACTTTGAATGAAAACAATGATTTATCGCTATTCTCGTTATCTACACAGCGAACCAGCCCCGCTAATTTAGCAAATACAGGAAATGTTATGGATACAAGCAATATTGATCGCACTTCTCCAGCCTCAAACAATAATACAACAGATACGGATTCTTTTTTTTCGAATGGCAATAACAATACTGTAAACAACGTCGGTTCCCCCGCGAGGAATAGACATCCAAATTCTCACTCACGTTCTCTTCCCACTGCTTGGAATAGCCAAATGCCCTCGTTCAGTTTTGCCTTGATATTTTCCCTGAGTAAATCAACCACACTTTCTGATATTAAAGTAGAACTTACTTCAAACGTGAGGATTGTGTGGTTCAATGGTCTCCCTCCTACCAAAAATGCCAGCGAGGAATGCTATAATATAGGTTCATTGGACTGGACCCTAAGTGCAGACAATTTTAATCTTTTCATTCCGCAAGGCGCAAAGTCTCTCCTTGATATCGTTGAAAATCATTCAAATAATCGGAGATTGAAAGTGCTGCAGAAATTATCAATGCGGAAGCGCCGCTCCTTTTCGAATAAGGCAGTTCTTAGGGAAAATATACTAAAAAATTTGAATACCTCCAATTCTACGAACAAGTTAAATGCCGGTATTTACGTCTTTACTATCCCTATAGTCCTTGCCAATCGTATTCCTGAATCCCTTTACTACCCATCAGCAAGGGTATCCTATACCTTAAGATTAGCAACAAGATTGAAGGATGAACATATACAGCTGGCCACATCGCGACCACGTTCTTCGTCTATCTCTTCTCCTCAGAAACCACGTTCATATTCCTATTCGCATTCTTATGAATATTCCCAAATTGATGATACTATAGAAGGAGAGACTTACACTAATGATAAAAACTCTAATGGCAAGATCGCATTTCCCTCCTCATGGTTAAAAAGTGCGAAGGGTCGTTTAAAAAGAAACAATTTTAACGGAGGCCCTGAGAACAATGGCGTATCTTCTACTAGTGGTTCAACCGCACAATACGATTCGGAAGACATTGTATATTCAGAATACCCGCTTCATTTGGTGAGAACACCACCAGAAATCTCCATTA
Source organism: Saccharomyces paradoxus (assembly GCF_002079055.1). Lineage (NCBI taxonomy): Eukaryota > Fungi > Ascomycota > Saccharomycetes > Saccharomycetales > Saccharomycetaceae > Saccharomyces > Saccharomyces paradoxus. The sequence goes on from NC_047502.1 coordinate 607,050, forward strand.
CTACAGCAAATAAGCCACTTTACATTAACAAAGTTTGGGAGAATTGTCTTTCTTATGAGATTTCATTTGCTCAAAAATATGTGCCCTTGAATGGTCAAATTCCAATCACAATTAAAGTTGCACCTTTAGTGAAAAATCTTAGTGTCAAGAGAATTCGTGTTAGCTGTCGAGAAAAAATCTCCTATAAAAGTAAGGACTATAAACATGATTTTGACCAGTTGGATCCATTGGCTTCCGATCCTTGCAATCCTTACCACATGAGATATTTAGTGAGAAAGAAGAAGGACAGGACACTGCCCCTATTTGAGGTGGCTTCTAAGTGTACAAGTGGGCCTTCTATTAGAGAAGAAATTGTTACTAATACAGTCGATGATAATTTATTAGCTTACACTTCATCAAAAGAAAACAACAAAGACATCCCATTTTCTGAGTCTTTTACTGTTAAGACGAAGTTAAAATTTCCAAAATACTGTGAAGTGGACGCTACTAAAGCTACAAATCTGCCGCCATATGGTATTGATCTTTTTGATCCAATGAAGGATTTAACTCAAAGTGAAAACACTTCTAATAATGGCAATGTACTGGGCTTTTTAATGGGTCGCCCGAACAGGATTTCCAAGGCACTTCATAAAATACCACAAGACAAGGATCATGATGAGGTTGACGATCAAAGTGGAAACACAATAACATCTTTGCAGACTAGCTCGAATGTCCCCATTCAGCACTACACACGGTTGAATGAGCCAAGACGCGGTTTATATTTGGATAGCATGCATTTTAAGAATATTCAATGTTCGCATAAATTAGAAATCGTTTTGAGGGTTAGCAAAACCGACAGTGGTACTTCAAAAGTTGTAAGGCATTATGAGGTAATTGTTGATACACCAATTTATTTGATTTCTGAACTATGCAATACTTCCAATATAGACTTACCAACTTATGACATGGCCACCACCGAATCTTCTAAAGTCCTGCCACCAACTTTTGAAGAGGCAACATCGGTTTCAGCATCACCAAGATCTTCTCTATCCTATTATCCCGATGACATTTCTATGCAACAATTAAATTTGTCCAGGTCAACTTCCCTGGCAAACGGCTACCTGTCGACCATACATCCAAAAACAACAACCGTTTCGGACTCTTCTAATGGCGCTTTAATTCGAGACCAGCAAGAACAGCAAGCACGTCCTTTGAGAACCGAGGATTATGCACTACAAAGGGGAAATGAAGATAACGCCTATAATAATATGGACGGTTTGCTTTCGCAAGATATCTTTGGACGGGAAAACGCATCGACACTATTTAAGGGAGACATTGTCACAATGGACTTTAACAACAATATATTCACACCTCGTTATAATCCGCGTAATTTTATCAATAACGACGACAACTATAATGATGATAATAATGATAATGATACAGAGGGACCTGGTTCAATAATTCATCCCGGTCCTGAACCACCAAGATACGATGAGATTTCCTCATAAAGACCAACGTTATAACTTTTTTATAAACTTCACATATGTATGCATATATATACATTCGTACAAATATGTACCTACCCAAACTCACATGTTAGGTTTCAACTTTTGGTTGTTTTCGTGTAATAAACTTGAAATAAAAGTCTTTCGGCTCATCGCAAACTGTAGCTCCGAAAAAAAATGGCAAACCATAATAATAAACAAGCTAGAAGATTGAGAGCCGTATAGTTTTTAACGTATGGAGTTTCTTTGTTGTAATAACTTTGGGAAGGAGACTGTACAACTTAGCACCTGATGAATAGGGGGGCAGTAGATGATGGGCCCAAACTGCGTGAAGAAAAGCACTTCCAAGATTTTTATCCTGATCTTAATGCCGATACTTTACTGCCGTTCATCGTTCCCTTAGAGGAAACAAAAGATAACGACACTACTAATGATATTTCGAATTTGAATAACAGAGAAGAAGGTAATGTCAAAAGCATACAAACAAAAGAATTGATTTTCAAGGGGAGAGTTACCACTGAACCACTAATATTGAAGAAAAATGAAGTGGAATTTCAAAAATGTAAAATAACTACGAATGAGCTAAAGGATAGAAAAATATCTTACTCTGTTAAATCCAATGAGAGTTTTATATCGAGGTACTACCATATAAACAAACCAAGAAGTAGAAAAGGTTATAAATTACAACAAATAGAATTTAGTGAGTTGAAGACACCTTACTTCACCAGATTTTCTAGCAGAGAAGCCCAAAATATGACCACTTCGACGAATACAAAGAGTGCGCTCCAAAAATTTGCCAGTATTTCACCCGATCTTGTTAATTTCAAGCCGCAATATGACATGGATGAACAGGATGAATTATATTTGCACTATCTAAACAAGAGGTACTTCAAAGATCAAATGTCTCACGAAGTCTTTGAAATTTTAATGGCCACATTAGAAACCGAATGGTTTCATATTGAAAAGCATATACCTTCAACTAATAATCTGATTGCCAGGCATAATATTCTGAGGGACTGTAAAAATTATGAGCTATATGGTTCAGATGATGGGACAGGCTTGTCGATGGACCAGGCATGTTCAGTTTGCTTAGGGACAGATAGTGATAATTTGAATACAATTGTCTTTTGCGACGGATGTGATATTGCGGTGCATCAAGAATGTTATGGTATAATTTTCATCCCAGAAGGAAAATGGTTATGTAGACGATGTATGATTTCAAAAAATAACTTTTTCACCTGTCTAATGTGCCCAAGTCACACTGGCGCATTCAAACAAACGGATACTGGTTCTTGGGTGCATAATATTTGTGCTTTATGGCTTCCAGAGCTATATTTTTCAAACTTACATTATATGGAACCTATAGAAGGTGTTCAAAATGTCAGTGCATCACGATGGAAACTTAACTGTTACATCTGTAAAAAAAAGATGGGTGCTTGCATTCAGTGCTTCCAAAGAAACTGTTTTACAGCCTATCATGTCACGTGTGCCCGTCGAGCTGGTCTCTACATGAGCAAAGGGAAATGTACTATTCAAGAATTAGCCACTAATCAATTTCCACAAAAGAACTCAATCGAAAGTTTTTGCCACAAGCATGCGCCTAGAGGATGGCAAACGAGTATGGAAGGTATTAATAAGGCTAGAAAATACTTTTCTCTACTCTCCACATTACCAGCCGAAACTCCTCAGAATAATGGAACAAATGATAAGACAGATCTAAAATTTAAGAAGACGATTTGGAAAACGTCTAATCAGACACCGGTGGCACCATATATTTTTACTGAAGTATTGCAAAAGGTTGTTGATTTTTTTGGTTTGGCTAACTCACCAGCAAGCGCATTTGATATTTGCAAATATTGGTCAATGAAAAGAGAGCTCACAGGGGGTACCCCATTGATTGCATGTTTTGAAAATAATTCATTAGGGTCCTTAACTGAGGAACAAATACAAACAAGAATGGCTTTCGCCGATGATCAGCTCAAAGACTTGTACAGACTCAAGGAGCTGACGACCTTGGTAAAGAAAAGAACACTGGCTTCAAATAACTTGTTCAGATCCCGAAAGAAGGTTTTTGATATAGTTAGGTCTCCGCAAAAATATTTTTTGAAAATCAATGTACTGGATGTCTTTATAAAATCTGAACAATTCAAGGCCCTCGAAAGATTGGTCACCGAACCTAAATTGTTGGCTATTTTGGAAAAGTGTAAAAATAGTAACTTTGATACTGTCCAGAATTTTAAGGAGGAAATTATGCATTTTTTTGGGGTTTTGGAAAACCTTCCGAGTGCATCAAGAATAATTCAAGCTGTCTCGTTAAAGGCAAAGGAGCAAGTGACAAACTTAATTGAGCCTATAGAACATGTGGATATTAAGAGGTTGCTATCCAGAGATTTCATAATAGCTGATGATAACAAAATAGAAGAAAGGGCATGGAGTGGCCCGGTAATTATGAAGGAAGAAGATTTAAGTGACGCAGAAGAACTGAGTGCAGGGGAGCACCGTGCGCTGAAGCGAATCCTTAATAACGGGTAGAGTAAGAGGTCTTCCTATTGCGGCATGTACAATGAGTATGTATTCTTAAACTATCTATCTAAGATCTTGATTTACTATTTACTTTCTTGAAACACTTTCTAAACAGCTCAGAAATGTCGCCTTTTTCTTTTATTTTTGAAAAATTCAATACCTAAGTAAATATCCTTTCTTTATAGTTTAGTTGGTGTTGTTTAATTTTTAGTATCCCGTTCGGTAATTTTATTAAAAATAAGAAATGAAAATTCGAAAGAAATGAAGCTGGCCACGTTAAATTTAAAACCTTTGCACATTTCGAACATAAAACAAGAAGAGCAGGCAATTTTATTCTCGACCGGCTGTCCATACAGATAAGAACGAAACGAAATGTTTGGTAGTAAACGTCTGAAAAATGTCAAGGATGCATTTAAATCTTTAAAAGGCCAAAATTCCGAGGCACCCATTGAGAATTCAAAACCGTCTCCCAAATCCAAAAATTCGAAGACATCTTCCAAATCCAGAGATGCAAGATCTTCTTCTTCTTTGAAGATCCCTATAAGTTCAAATAACAAAAATAGAATTTTTTCACTAGCAGAAGAAAACAAATACGGTATGAGCAGTAAACCGATCGCAGCCGCTTTCGATTTCACCCAGAATTTGTTGGCAATTGCTACAGTCACAGGGGAAATCCATATTTATGGCCAGCAACAAGTAGAAGTTGTTATAAGACTGGAAGATAGATCTGCTATAAAAGAAATGAGATTTGTGAAAGGTATCTATTTGATGGTCATTAATGCAAAAGATACTTTATACGTTTTATCGTTATATTCTCAAAAAGTACTTACAACAGTATTTATTCCCGGGAAAATAACATCAATCGACACAGATGCGTCCTTAGACTGGATGTTAATCGGTCTCCAAAGCGGTTCAATGATAGTTTACGACATAGATAGGGATCAACTCTCCGCTTTCAAATTAGACAACTTACAAAAAAGCTCATTTTTTCCAGCTGCAAGACTATCACCCATAGTATCCATTCAGTGGAACCCTAGAGATATTGGAACTGTTCTAATATCATACGAGTACGTAACTCTAACATACTCTTTAGTTGAGAACGAAATCAAACAATCCTTTATATACGAATTGCCACCTTTTGCTCCAGGAGGTGACTTTTCAAAAAAAACCAATGAAAAAAGAACGCCCAAGGTTATTCAGTCCTTATATCACCCCAATTCACTACATATTCTCACTGTCCATGAAGACAATTCCTTGGTTTTCTGGGACGCTAATTCAGGCCATATGATAATGGCAAGGACAGTGTTTGAGACAGAAATCAATGTTCCACAACCTGATTACGTACGCGATTCTAGTACAAGTGCTGCTACAATTTCAAAAGTGTACTGGATGTGTGAAAACAATCCAGAATATTCCTCGCTATTAATCTCTCATAAACCAATCAGTAAAGGAGATAATCAAAGTCTAACCATGATCGACCTCGGCTACACACCGAGATATTCAATAACTTCTTATGATGGCATGAAGAACTACTACGCAAATCCGAAACAAATGAAGATATTTCCCTTACCAACTAATGCGCCAATAGTAAATACACTACCAATTCCAAGACAATCCCCGTATTTTGCGGGATGTCATAATCCGGGGTTGATTTTGTTAATCCTTGATAATGGTGAAATAGAAACAATGCTATATCCTTCCGGAATATTTACAGATAAAGCATCTTTATTCCCTCAAAATCTTTCATGGCTGAGGCCAATAGCTACGACTTCGATGGCCGCTTCTGTACCTAACAAATTATGGCTAGGAGCGCTTTCGGCAGCTCAAAACAAGGATTATTTATTGAAGGGAGGCGTTAGAACAAAGAGGCAAAAACGTCCGGCTGAATACGGCACAGCCTTCATTACCGGCCATTCTAATGGGTCAGTTAGGATATGCGATGCTTCCCATGGGGATATACAAGACAATGCTAGCTTTGAGATGAATCTATCAAGAACTTTGAATAAGGCCAATGGGCTGGCAGTCGATAAGATATCTTTTGCCTCAGAAACTCTCGAGTTGACGGTCTCAATTGAAACAGGAGACGTTGTTTTATTCAAATATGAGGTAAACCAGTTTTATAGTGCAGAGAAGAGACCAGAAAGCGGTGACCTGGAGATGAATTTCAGGCGGTTTTCTTTGAATAATACGAATGATGTTCTTGTCGATGTGAGAGACAGGGCACCTACTGGTGTAAGACAGGGATTTATGCCATCGACTGCTGTACATTCCAATAAAGGGAAAACCTCCGCGATAACCAATAGTAATATCGGATTTGTTGGCATTGCATATGCTGCCGGAAGCGTTATGTTGATCGATAGAAGAGGTCCAGCAATCATTTACATGGAAAACATTAGAGAAATTTCGGGAGCTCAAAGCGCATGTGTCACCTGTATCGAATTCATAATCATGGAGTATGGGGACGATGGTTACTCTAGCATATTAATGGTCTGTGGTACTGACATGGGCGAAGTAATCACGTACAAAATTCTTCCTGCATCAGGAGGAAAGTTCGATGTGCAGTTTATGGATATTACTAATGTTACCAGTAAGGGACCGGTACATAAGATTGATGCATTTTCAAAGGAAACAAAATCTAGCTGCTTAGCTACTATTACAAAAATGCAGAATTTAAGTAAAGGCCTTTGTATTCCTGGTATACTATTAATAACTGGATTCAATGATATCAGGTTAATAGCATTAGGAAAATCTAAAGGTACGCATAAGAGTTTCAAATATCCGCTTGCCACCACAGGCTTATCTTACATTCCAACTATAGAAAAAAATGATGATAGAAAGATCTTAACCGTATTGATTACATTAGAAATCGATGGCCATGTCAAAATCTTTTCTATTCCAGATTTCAAAGAACAAATGTCGGAGCATATTCCATTTCCAATAGCCGCAAAATATATTACAGAATCATCTGTTCTAAGAAATGGTGATATAGCGATTAGAGTGAGTGAATTTCAAGCGTCATTATTTTCAACTGTCAAGGAACAGGATACGCAAGCACCAGTTTCTGACGTGCTGTATATTAATGGAATCAGGATCCCCTATAGGCCACAGGTAAATTCATTACAATGGGCAAGAGGCACAGTGTATTGTACTCCCGCTCAATTAAATGAATTACTGGGTGGCGCGAATAGACCTGACTCTAAATATAAAGAGAGTATCATTGCTGAGGGAACTTTTTCGGAACGTCCTTCAGAAAATAACCAGGCGAACAATCCAGAACACCAGTATACCAAGCCCACTCGAAAGGGCAGAAATAGTAGTTATGGGGTACTGAGAAATGTTTCTCGTGCTGTGGAGACCAGATGGGACGCCGTTGAAGATAGATTCAACGACTATGCTACTGCCATGGGAGAAACAATGAACGAGGCTGTTGAGCAGACTGGGAAAGATGTAATGAAAGGTGCCCTGGGTTTTTAAATACATACTCTAATCCATATAGGAGAATGGGCTACTCTCTTCTTAAATTAATATTTTTTTTTAATTCTATATGCTTCATAAATTAATTTGAATTGATTTACTTTTCATTATACATACGTCTAGTTTTATGAAGTTTTATTGACACATGAGCTATCAAGTTTATAGTCCTTTAATCAAACGAGTGACTTCATTAAGACCATCTTCATGAATTTGTGACAACTTCTTTTGGACAATAGGGACAATGTCAGCAGCACTAACCAATTCACCATCATCATCGGCAAATTCTTGGCCCAATCTTTTGACACGTAATTTACCCTCCAAGTACTCCTCCTTACCGAGAATCACGGCAATGTGACAACCCGCTTTTTCAGCAGCGTCAAATTGCTTCCTAGGGTTAGCCTTGGATTTATAAACATATTCAGCTTCAATACCAGCATCCCATAATTGCTTGGTGACCTTCATTCTTTCAGGTAAATAACCAGTCCAGTCTTTACCACCACCAAAAGCCATAACAAACACCTGCGTAGCAGTTGGCTTTATAACTGTAGAGGAACTAATTCTTTGTTTGATCAAAGAAAATATTCTTTCAACACCAAAAGAAATACCAACACATGGGATTTGAGTAGATTTTTTGCCGGAGGCTTCAGAAAACATGTTGACCAAATTATCATAACGGCCACCGGCTGCAATTGAGCCGACACCAACAAACTCTGAGGCGTCTTCAACAGATTTCGCCTTCTTCTTCAATTCTGAAGCATTCTTTGGTGGAGCAGATGCTGAAGTAACAACTTCAAAGATTAAACCTGTATAGTAATCCAAACCTCTTGCAAGAGAAAGATCAAAGGAGATGAATGAGTCAATGTTAAATGCTTCGGCATACTTCATCAAAGTAGCAATCTCATCCAAACCTTGTTTAGCCATTTCATTTGAAGTGATTTTGGCATCTTCAGACAGAATGGTATGGATTTCCTTCAAAGAACCGTTTAATTTAACATATTCACCGATTTTGTCGGCTGTTTCTTCAGATTGACCCTTTTCTTCAGTCATTTCCCTTTTGACTGCCTCCCATGGGGATTTGTCCAATTTATCGACAGCAGAGGAGATTTTCCTCACATCCTCATCTTTAACGCCAGATATTTGGAAGATACCATCAAGAATCTTCCTGTGATTTAGTTTGATTTTGAAATCTTTGATTCCCAAACTGGTCAAACCTTCCACTAAAATGGATAAACATTCAGAATCAGGAACCATCGATTCGAAGACACCTGCAACATCAAAATCACACTGGTAAAACTCCCTCATACGACCTTTGGTCATAGCTGGTTGATCTCTTCTGTAGACCTTTGCAATATGATACCTCTTGATACTTTGAAGGTTGTTCATTGCAACGTACCTAGCAAAGGGAACAGTCAAATCATAACGTAAAGAACATAGTTCACCACCCTGATCCTCCAAGTTGTAGATTAATTTGGAGTCTTCACCATACTTACCTGCCAAAATTTCTCTCAACTCGAAGACGGGTGTGTCAATGGTGACACCACCATGCTTCTTGAATAGACCAGATAAAGTGCTGAAAATGGCTTCTCTGATAATCATATCACTGTCAGCCCAGTCCTTAGTACCCTTAGGCGTTTTCAAAGATACTTGCAATTTGCCTTTCTTCGGAGCCTTTGGAGCCTTTGGAGTCTTAACAGCAGGAGCAGGAGCAGCGGCAGAGGATGACATTCTGAATATTGAAAGCGGCTTTATAGATGTGACTACTCTATTTATTGTTCTACTAAGCATTAAGCAAGAGATGTGCAGAAAGGAACTATTTTAAAATAACATCTTTAGCCGTAAGACTCATATTTAAAAGTTCGATCGACCAAAGCCATAAGTCATCTTTGAACTAATTAGAACTGAAAAAAAAAAACTTGATAAAAAATTTCAAGCGAAAAGTATTATCGTCTTACACGGTGATAAACAGATTTAGTTATGCAAAGGGAGAACTGCGCTTATAAGGAAAGAAAGAGATATATACTACATTTCGACCAGAAATAAGTGTATCGCCAGGATCATATAAGTGTATCATCGGCGAGCCTTCACACCTTCCAATGCTTAGAAATGGTCACCTTAAGTGTTAGTGGAAAAAAATATGATGGCCGCGTTTCGAAGAAAATAAAGAAAAAATAAAGTAAACCAACTTCAAACGAGAAACAAGCGAAAAATGGTAAACAAAAGAGATAGAACACAGTAGTGGACTAATAGCAAAAGCGCAAGAATAAATACATAATAAGAAAACCGGTCAAGAATGACACTGAATAGGAAGTGCGTTGTGATACATAACGGGTCACACAGAACGGTGGCCGGATTTAGTAACGTCGAATTGCCACAATGCATTATACCTTCTAGTTATGTTAAAAGAACGGATGAGGGGGGGAAAGCTGAGTTTATATTCGGGACCTACAGCATGATAGACGCTGCGACAGAAAAACGCAATGGTGATGAGGTGTATACATTAGTGGATAGTCAAGGGTTGCCGTACAATTGGGAAGCATTGGAGTTGCAGTGGAGGTATCTGTACGATACCCAATTGAAAGTTTCACCCGAGGAATTGCCATTGGTAATTACGATGCCTGCCACTAATGGAAAACCGGACATGGGCATATTGGAGCGCTATTATGAGCTGGCGTTCGACAAATTGAATGTGCCAGTATTCCAAATTGTAATCGAGCCATTGGCGATTGCCTTATCCATGGGCAAGAGCTCTGCATTCGTGATCGATATGGGCGCGTCAGGCTGCAATGTTACTCCCATCATTGACGGTATTGTGGTCAAGAATGCCGTAGTGAGATCTAAATTTGGCGGTGATTTCTTGGATTTCCAAGTACACGAAAGGTTGGCTCCCTTGATTAAGGAGGAGAGCGACATGGAAAACATGGCAGACGAACAGAAAAGGTCCACTGACGTTTGGTACGAAGCAAGCACGTGGATCCAGCAGTTCAAGTCTACCATGTTGCAAGTAAGCGAAAAGGACTTGATTGAGTTGGAAAGATATTACAAAGAGCAAGCAGATATATATGCCAAACAACAGGAACAGTTGAAACAAATGGACCAGCAACTTCAGTACACGGCGTTAACGGGGAGCCCCAACAACCCGCTGGTTCAAAAGAAAAATTTTCTATTCAAGCCATTAAACAAGACTTTAACCCTTGACCTCAAGGATTGCTACCAATTTGCAGAGTATCTCTTTAAACCTCAACTGATATCAGACAAATTCTCGCCAGAGGATGGACTGGGACCGCTAATGGCAAAATCAGTCAAGAAGGCCGGCGCTAGTATAAATTCAATGAAGGCGAATACCTCCACCAACCCGAACGGATTGGGCACAAGCCACATAAACACCAATGCTGGCGATAATAACAATACTGCCAGCAGCAGCAACATATCACCAGAACAAGTATACTCGCTACTGTTGACGAACGTCATCATCACAGGATCTACCTCTCTGATCGAAGGCATGGAACAACGCATAATAAAAGAATTGTCCATCAGGTTTCCGCAATACAAGTTGACAACTTTTGCCAACCAAGTCATGATGGACCGTAAAATCCAAGGATGGCTGGGCGCCGTTACGATGGCCAATCTTCCATCATGGAACTTGGGAAAATGGTACTCTAAGGAAGATTACGAAATGCTAAAAAGAGATGGAAAGCAGTCGCAGCCCACGAACGCAACAAACTAGTAGCGAAACGCAAATATACAAAAGAGATCGTGGGCGGCTAGAAAGTGATGAGATCTCGACCCATTTTTTTCACCGCCGGTAGTAGCTATCAGAAAGGAGTTAGCCCGTTTCCTTCAAGATTTTATTCCCCCCTACTTGAGTGAGGGACATATCAACAAACGCGATAACCCAATGAACCCATTCTAATATAAAAAAACTGTATAAATAGTCTATATAAAAATGAACTCTAAGCTGGTGACGTCCACAGTAAACAGCCCATTTTCCATTATGCGCTACCCGGCGGCGGCATATCGTCCCAGCAATAAACTGCCGCTGTTTTGTCTCTCTTTGTCGTTCACATTCAAGGACATTTGGTAATCAGTTTGCCAGGACAACAGTAAACAAAAGAGCGTAAGTACAAATGCGCTGCACGTGTGCCGGAACAATGGCGCTTCTGGCTCGTCCGGATGATGTAGAAAGGAAAATAAAATCTCGCAATCCGGAAAAACACCTCGTGAAAAGCAAAACTGGGAACCCCTAAACCCAGTACCCGCATAATGCTTTCCCGGGGAAAGGGGTAGAGGTTGATTGAATTTTGTTACCCGGAAACAAAAGAGGCATCGCTTCGCACGTTTGTTTACAATTGATGACTGCGCTCCCCTAATAGATAAGATAAGGTCGCGAAAGAAGGGAAAAAAAGTCTTCTACAAAATTTAGTCCGCACAGACGGTGCCAGACGGTGTTTTATCGAAACTTTTTTTCGCATCATCGAGTGCCATTTGTGGTCATTATTATCCCCCAAACATGCGAAATAGTACACTATTTTTGGCAGGAAAGTAGGCTGATATGCCGCATTGATGTCCTATGTAGCGAAACACAAACAAAAAAAGAAAAAGTAGGATAAAAAAAGAAAAGTAAGATGAAAAAAAGAGTGAAAAATTAATTTATTTGTTAGTGCAAGCGGTCCAGTGTAGTAGTAGGCTTGATAATGAATTAAAGATGACTCCGACGCATGTTGTTTGCAATCTTTTATTTAGTTCGTACATTTTCTTTTTTTGTAATATATAAGGGTAGTGATTCTGTATATCGAATTCTCGGGCTTGGTTTGCTCGTAACTTGTTCTGCCCTTGTCTTCGTTGCCTTGGAATATCACACAAAGATAATTATAGAATCACACACGTATTTGTGAGAAATTAACTTCATTTCATTTATAGAAGAAGTTTAAGCAAAGCAAAAAATCAACACAATATAATATAATATAATCAAAAGATGGCTGAAACAAGTATTGAAAAGACTCAAATTTTACAAAAATATCTAGAGCTCGACCAAAGAGGTAGAATAATGGCCGAATATGTTTGGATCGATGGTACTGGTAACTTACGTTCCAAAGGTAGAACTTTAAAGAAGAGAATCACGTCCATCGACCAATTGCCAGAATGGAACTTCGATGGTTCTTCCACTAACCAAGCGCCAGGCCACGACTCCGACATCTATTTGAAGCCTGTTGCTTACTACCCAGATCCTTTCAGAAGAGGTGACAACATCGTTGTCTTGGCCGCATGTTATAACAATGACGGTACTCCAAACAAGTTTAACCACAGACACGAAGCTGCCAAGCTGTTTGCTGCCCATAAGGATGAAGAAATCTGGTTCGGTCTAGAACAAGAATACACTCTGTTTGACATGTATGACGATGTCTACGGATGGCCAAAGGGTGGGTACCCAGCTCCACAAGGTCCTTACTACTGTGGTGTTGGTGCCGGTAAGGTTTACGCCAGAGATATGATTGAAGCTCACTACAGAGCTTGTCTATATGCCGGATTAGAACTTTCCGGTATTAATGCCGAAGTTATGCCATCTCAATGGGAATTCCAAGTCGGTCCATGTACCGGTATTGACATGGGTGACCAATTATGGATGGCCAGATACTTTTTGCACAGAGTGGCTGAAGAATTCGGTATCAAGATTTCATTCCATCCAAAGCCATTGAAGGGTGACTGGAACGGTGCCGGCTGTCACACTAACGTTTCCACCAAGGAAATGAGACAACCAGGTGGTATGAAATACATTGAACAAGCGATCGAAAAGTTGTCCAAGAGACACGCTGAACACATTAAATTGTACGGTAGCGATAACGACATGAGATTGACTGGTAGACACGAAACTGCTTCCATGACTGCCTTTTCTTCTGGTGTCGCCAACAGAGGTAGCTCGATCAGAATTCCAAGATCTGTTGCCAAGGAAGGTTACGGTTACTTTGAAGATCGTAGACCAGCTTCCAACATTGACCCATACTTGGTTACCGGTATCATGTGTGAGACTGTTTGCGGTGCTATTGACAACGCCGACATGACTAAGGAATTTGAAAGAGAATCCTCATAAGCATAAAAATACAATAGTGCAATTTTTTTTAGGCAGGAACTAATCTACTAATAAACTAACAATAATGCACAGAAAATATTAATGATTTATTTATTTATTTTACTATTATACTACATTATTTTTTTTACATAAAAAATCTCCCATCTCACGATCAAGAAAAGGCATGAGAAAAAAATCAAAATTTATAAAATAATTTAACTTCTAATAAATTGACTGTAACGACAATAAAATAGACGCTGCGATATTCAAATTTTTTTCTTTTCTCTGCAAAGTGACGTTGTGCTGTACGTTGTTCTCAATAGTTTCTATTGTTTTCCTCATGCTCTTACCCTGCCTCTCCGTGCATAATTACACGAGGGGGAGACCTCTTTTCTTTCCAAACCAAACCAGAAAAAAAAAAGGTCTGATAATGAAAAAAAAAAAAAAAAAGAATATGACTGTTTTCTTGATAAAAGAATGCCTGCAATAACTCATAAACAAGAAAATATAAAAGTGCACTGGCGATTTCAGGAACAATGGGCGCAACCAAAATTTTAATGGACAGTACTCATTTCAATGAGATCCGTAGTATAATCCGTTCGAGGTCAGTCGCATGGGACGCTTTAGCCAGATCTGAGGAATTGAGCGAAATTGATGCGTCTACTGCAAAGGCGTTGGAATCCATTCTAGTGAAAAAGAACATTGGTGACGGTTTATCATCGTCGAACAACGCGCATTCCGAGTTCAAAGTGAATGGCAATACGTTGATACCATTGATTCACTTGCTTTCCACCTCAGATAACGAAGACTGCAAAAAATCCGTGCAGAACCTAATAGCTGAATTGTTGTCATCAGACAAGTATGGCGATGATACTGTGAAGTTTTTTCAAGAGGACCCTAAGCAATTGAAACAATTATTTGACGTGTCCCTCAAGGGAGACTTCCAAACCGTACTAATCTCTGGGTTCAACGTGGTCTCACTCTTAGTGCAAAATGGGTTGCACAATGTGAAACTCGTGGAAAAGCTATTGAAGAACAACAACTTAATCAATATCTTGCAGAATATTGAGCAGATGGACACTTGTTACGTGTGCATCAGACTATTGCAAGAACTGGCCGTGATATCAGAGTATCGTGACGTGATATGGTTGCATGAAAAGAAGTTCATGCCCACTTTATTCAAGATTCTGCAACGCGCCACGGACTCTCAATTGGCCACGCGGATAGTTGCAACAAACTCCAACCACCTGGGTATTCAATTGCAGTACTACTCCTTACTATTGATATGGTTGTTGACTTTCAACCCAGTTTTTGCAAGCGAGCTAGTCCAGAAATACTTGAGTGATTTTTTGGACCTCTTGAAATTGGTTAAAATAACCATAAAGGAGAAAGTGTCCAGATTGTGCATATCCATCATCTTGCAATGCTGCTCTACGCGCGTCAAGCAGCACAAAAAGGTGATTAAACAACTTTTGTTACTCGGCAACGCGTTGCCCACCGTGCAGAGCTTGAGCGAAAGAAAGTATTCCGATGAAGAATTACGCCAAGACATCAGCAACCTTAAGGAAATCCTTGAAAACGAGTACCAAGAATTGACCTCCTTCGATGAGTACGTCGCGGAATTGGACTCCAAGTTGCTGTGCTGGTCCCCCCCACATGTCGACAACGGCTTCTGGTCCGATAACATTGACGAGTTCAAGAAAGACAACTATAAGATCTTTAGACAATTGATTGAACTTTTGCAAGCAAAGGTCCGCAATGGCGACGTCAACGCGAAGCAAGAAAAGATCATTATCCAAGTCGCCTTGAACGACATCACTCACGTGGTCGAGCTTTTACCAGAGAGCATTGACGTTCTCGACAAGACTGGCGGCAAAGCCGACATCATGGAGTTGCTGAACCACTCAGATTCTAGGGTGAAATACGAGGCCCTCAAGGCCACGCAGGCAATTATTGGATATACGTTCAAATAAAGATATAGAAGATCGTAAAGTAATAGTGCTATAGCCTAAATAAGTAGTTTTGTACGTACTATTATTTTAAGAGAAAATCATCCATAGAAAAGAAAAGAAAAGAACAAAAAGAACAAAAAGAACAAAAAGAGGGAACTAGGTTCAGTCATTCACGCACGCAGCGCATACCAGGTGCGTGATTGGTAATGCAGTGAATCATGCTTTTTAATGACGCCTCCTCCCCGCCCCTGAGCCTTCGGCGGCCGCCGAAGTCGGGCATTAATGGGCGCCCTTTCCTGGTGTCCGGAAACTGACTGCCGAAAACCACCCTCCGCATGTCCGCGGAGGGTGAAGTGTGGCTGTTCCCCGCGCAAATCCGAGATCGATTCCGCGGCAGGTCGGTCATTCCTCTCGCTTGCGCTCTAATATGCGCTGTGACTGGCGGTTAGTCATCTGCGTGATCAATCGTTGTCATGACGCTGTATAACGTAACAAAACTTTGGAGGGGGGCTCAACTAGCACCAAGAACACTCACATATATAAAGCGTCTAACTTCTCCAATAACTCATCTCATCTCAATTCTCTTCTCTCATTGTTATAAAACATAAAAAATCATCATCAAACAAGCAACTACAAAAAAGCTTTACTGACAACTCACACAAACAACACAAAAAACAAAAATTTCAACAATGGTCGCCTTTTTAGAACTAACTTCAGCCGTTTCTCAACCTTTTGTCATCCCATCTCTTTCGCCAGTCTCTCAACCAAGCTCGAGAAAAAACTCTGACGCAAACGTCGATGACTTGAATCTGGCTATTGCCAATGCTGCTCTTTTGGATGCCTCAGCTACAAGCCGCTCACACTCCAGAAAAAACTCTTTGTCTCTGTTGTAAGTGTTGTATACGAGAATTAACACTCAAATTAATTAACGACTGACTACTAGCATAAAAGACGTTTTGGCATCTTCACTTACTTAGATAAGTAAGTCACTTATACTTTTTTTTTTTCGGAGCATTCATTGTCATTCTATCTGCACTTTCCCGCACTTACATTCAAAAAACCTCGGATCAGGTCCCTTTTACCACGACATAGAAACTTTTGATATATATATATATACATATAATGATATAAATATTGAGGAAGTAAAAAAAAATTTAAAATAAAATATAATATAAAAAAAGTTACTATTACCATAATTACCATAATTTTTCTAACCTGTTTGTTTAACCTAGCTGCTTAGCTTCCTTTTCGAGGGACACACGCTTGCCGTCGCTGTCACTGCATCCACAGTCGTAGTCCGCCAGGATCGTCGCACAATCATAAATTTCTTTCTTTAAGTACTCGTTCACTTTGTTGTGAATGTGGCATCCCCACATTGCCGCAGCCGTTCTGCTAGATGTTTGTACTGGATGCTTCTCAATTAGCTTTACAAAGTGATATGAACATTCGCCGCACGGGTATAGCTCTGCATATAGACCGATAAACGTGCTCAGTTTTTCTCTTTCTTCAGGAGTAGGCTCATCCGGAAAACGGGCCAGCAGCGTGTGGAAGTACTTCCACGACGCCCTGCCCACTTCTTTCTTCACCTTGTCGTCGCCCATCAATGGCATGATAGTTTGCTTCTCGATCTCTTTCAACCTGGCGTCGTTCTTCACAGCAGCCGCCTCCTGCGCTTCATTTGTACCAGACTCCGCCTTGATCAGGCCTGGCGTACTGATGGATAGTTCATTAGACGAGAAAAACATCCATAAACCTATGATTCCTAATGCTGCAATTATCCTGATGGCATGGCTTCTTTTAACTATCTGTTTCATCCCTTCGGTACTTGCTCAGCTTGTCCAGACTTTCTCTCTTGTCGAATAACCAACCCTCTAGTCTTCTTGTCTTCATCACCCACGTTTATATTTAGTGATAAAGCCTTTTGTCCTTGATTTTCGGTTCCTTTTCCCGCTTCATTTACCCGGTGGCTCCAACCTTCCTCTTTAAGCTTGTGTGATATATAACAAAGTGCATCACCATACTTACGCATCCCAATACACATGGCTTTCAGGGCGCAGCTTCAGAAACAACAGCTCCCCAGTACGAATGTCCAAGAGAAACACCCCGCCGCTCAGATCATCAGGGATAAACACTATCCAAATAAATGCTGCCAGAGAGATGCACGCTCAAACGGTACGCGCTCGAAGAATGCCCATCCCAACAAGCGGCATCACCGCACCTTCGGTGCAACCAACTGCAGCTCCATCAATGCCGCCTCGACATATTTGTAACAATCCAAACAATCCGCCATGCCTTCACTGTGGGTCCGTTATCATTCCATCTCCAAGGGCCACGTTACCCTTGGAGGACAACCCCTCCATCTCCATCAATGATTGGACCATCTCCTCCAGAAAGAAGCCCATTTTGAACTCGCAGGAACTGGACCTCTGGGAAAACGAAAAACTCAAAGGTTTGACTTTGCCAGAGATGATTTTTGGCAACAATTACATCAGGATCGAAAATGCAAAACAGGATTGGTCCATAGAGTTCAATGCCCTGGATGCTCTAAAGGAGGTTCAACTCCAGGATTCAGGTATCCGTGTTGCGTACTCAAACGACTGGATAAATTCCAAAAGAAGACAGAATTCAAGTAATGCCGCTCAACGGTTCACTAACGATGTGAACGACGATTCCTTAAATATCATACACAAGTACGACTGGACTTACACTACACGGTATAAAGGTACAGAGAACTCACCCGAATCGAAGTTCCAACTCGACAATGATCAAACGCTGCCCCTTGACAAACTGGCCGTACATGACAAGATCCTATTCTACGATGACATGATTCTTTTCGAAGACGAGTTGGCAGACAATGGTATATCTATACTCAACGTCAAAATAAGAGTCATGAACGAAAGGCTACTGCTGCTCAGCCGGTTCTTTTTAAGAGTGGATGATGTTCTGGTGAGGGTCTACGACACAAGGCTTTACGTGGAGTTTGACGAAAACAAAGTGATCAGAGAATCCAAGGAATTCGAAGGTAAATACCAGGATGTACTTGCCAAGCACAGGCTATCCCAATCTCACGACCCAAAGGCCGCCTTGAGAGATAGTAATTGGGTAGCACAGAACACGCCAATGATCAAAAGACAGTGCGAAGTGATTCAGTTCTAACAATCGAATACATAGAAATACGTACAAATACATACCACATACAACACCCAAAGTTCCGGATACATATATAAGAAATGATCTTAAAATCATGCTCTTACCCGTTTTTCAATAGTGAAAAATTTTCATCGCGATGTATGAACGAAAAAAAATAAAAAGAAAATTGATGAACTTCTAGCATTTGATTAGTGGCAAAAACACACCCCCATCCCACTTTGCGGACTTACAAAGACATCACTACGTTAGGAATATACCGTGTGTTCTTTTTTTTTTTTGAAAAACTACCATCATTTGCATCAACACACGTCCACTGATCCAAGATGTCTATTAATATCTGTAGAGACAACCATGATCCATTCTACCGTTACAAGATGCCTCCCATCCAAGCCAAGGTGGAAGGTAGAGGTAACGGTATCAAGACAGCCGTCTTGAACGTTGCTGACATCTCTCACGCGCTAAATAGACCTGCTCCATATATTGTCAAGTATTTTGGTTTCGAATTAGGTGCTCAAACTTCCATCTCTGTCGACAAAGATCGTTATTTAGTTAATGGTGTCCACGAACCTGCCAAGTTGCAAGACGTATTGGATGGCTTCATCAACAAGTTTGTTCTTTGTGGTAGCTGTAAAAATCCAGAGACCGAGATTATTATTACAAAAGATAATGATTTAGTTCGAGACTGTAAGGCCTGTGGTAAGAGAACTCCAATGGACCTAAGACATAAACTATCATCCTTCATTTTGAAAAACCCACCTGACTCCGTTTCTGGTTCCAAGAAGAAGAAGAAGGCAGCTACAGCTTCGGCCAATGTCCGTGGTGGTGGGTTGTCCATTAGTGATATTGCTCAAGGTAAATCTCAAAATGCCCCTTCAGACGGCACCGGCTCATCCACTCCACAACATCATGACGAAGATGAAGATGAATTGTCTCGTCAAATCAAGGCAGCTGCTTCCACTTTGGAAGATATTGAGGTCAAAGATGACGAATGGGCCGTTGATATGTCTGAAGAAGCTATTAGAGCTCGTGCCAAGGAACTAGAAGTGAACTCTGAGCTCAGCCAGTTAGATGAATATGGTGAATGGATTTTGGAGCAAGCTGGTGAAGATAAGGAGAATCTACCATCAGATGTAGAGCTCTATAAGAAGGCTGCAGAACTAGATATTCTAAATGATCCAAAAATTGGTTGTGTCTTGGCGCAATGTCTATTTGATGAAGACATCGTAAACGAAGTTGCTGAACACAATGCATTTTTCACTAAAATTTTAGTCACTCCAGAGTACGAAAAGAACTTCTTGGGTGGTATTGAAAGATTTTTAGGTTTAGAACATAAGGATTTAATTCCACTATTGCCAAAAATTTTGGTTCAACTATACAACAATGATATCATTTCAGAGGAAGAAATCATGAGATTTGGTACCAAGTCATCCAAGAAATTCGTACCTAAAGAGGTATCCAAGAAGGTTCGTAGAGCTGCTAAGCCATTCATTACGTGGTTGGAAACCGCTGAAAGTGACGATGATGAAGACGACGAATAGTTTAGGAGGGTGCAAAAGACTTATGTGTAAATTATTATATGACATGGCGTAAGATAAGGATTATGTTCTGTTGTTTTTGAGCTCGTTGATGTATAGATATGTAAATATTTATAAATATAATATTTCTTCCAAGTGCAAGATACTTGGTACTGGCAAAAAATAAAGGTGAGTCTTTAAAAAGCCACTGATTAATTAATTATTAAGTAAAAAAAAAAAAGTGTCAGTGTAACTTGGCTCCACGACCGCATGTATACGCGGCGTCGAATTACTGAAAATCTTCTAAAAGGTAATATGCTACATTATTAATCATTAACAGAAGTAGGGCGTAGAACCTGTTGAACAACTGTACAAAAGAGAAAGAAAAAAAAAAGTGGGTCATTAATCATCATATTTACCTAAGAATGTCTAAACTTTTTTGGTATTCTTCTGGGGCAAAAATAAAAAAAAAATTGCATCAAAAGCAAAATGGAAAAGAAAACTTAACAGAACAGAACAAACAAAAGCATTAGCTAATATCCGTAGGAGCTGTACCGGGACAAAATTGTATCATTATTGCTATTGATATTAGCGGTATTGTTATTGTTATTATTATTATTATTATTATTATTGTTATTATCATTATTGTTGTTATTATTATAATTATTGTTATTATTGTTGTTATTATGACTCACTGAGCGACTTAGGGGATTCATTTGACTCAAATAACTAGTGCTATTATGGTTGTTATCATTATTGTTTACATTTGGTAGGTTAACTATGGGAAGAGATAAATTTGTTCCATTAGCAATTCTAAATGAATCGAATTGTGATTTAAGTTCATCAAATCCATTAGAATTGCCATTTTGATTCTGATTTTGATTACCGGAGTACATCGCTTGTTGACTGTTGAAGTAGGAATTTATTTCACTCATCGGGGCTGGGTTAAAGTTCAACGTTGGTGTTGGACCTGCGTTGTTCATTTGTATAACGCTATTCTGCCTTGAATTTGAACTTCTCACACTGGAAACGGAAACACCCCTTGCACGCCCGGGAGAATGGAATCCCTGAGGATGTTGTTTGCGATGGTTCTTGGAGGATTGTTTGGGTGATATCCCTGCTGATGATAGCCCAACTTCTTCCAATAATTGACGACTTTGCAAATTAATATTAGAATTTAAAATCAGTTGACGAATTTTGGTTATAACTTCGTCTCTAAGATTATTTTCAAGGATTCTCGAGGTTAAAACCTTATAAATAAATGTTGGACCGTAATTACCCTCATCTAGTATTTGAAACAAGATAGAATCATTAGAAACTGGACCATCAAAAATTGCATGGACAATTTTATTCTTCGACAATAATTCCTCTTCGCCACCTCTTAAATTGAGAATCTTTAAGATTGTCAGAGAGCCTAGTTTATGACAACATAATTTAACCAGATTTTTATTTACCAGTTTATCACATAGAATCAAGTTCTTGTTAGGTAGGGTACAAGTGTCCAATAGCCAAGTGATCAATAAAGTGCCATTAGTGTCCGTGGCTAAATACGGAGAAAGTACAATTATCAACGAAGTGATAGTAAGCAATTGACATTGGGTGATAGTGGAATCTGCTTCTAGACAAGCCCTTACAGCACGGGATCCATACCTGTTTTGAACTATTGTCCAGAACTGAGATAAAACGCTTTCAAAAATAAAACTATTCCAGGGAAAACCGAACTTTAGAATACCCTGAATAACATAGTTCCCGAACTGATCATTGAAAAGTGGAGTACAATAGTCGGTTACACCTGAAGTTACAAGATTTACCTGCCTTGGCGTTTTTGCCATTTTGATAATCTTCTGACAGACCCAAGTACCGTTCTTGTGCACACCCATAGATGTCAAATATTTATTACATCTCCTCAACATGATATCCCTTACGATATTTGACGAGTTTTCAAACAGTTTTTGGATAACGGTATTACCCAAATAATCTGAACTTAATTCAGGTAGTTGGTCCAACATGACTATTGCCAACTGTTCCATTTCTATAGTAGATAATGAATTTGAGTCAAACTGCTTCCTCAATTCCCGTAATTTTGGTGGATCAAACACATACTTTTTCTTCGGCGATTTAGAGCTGTGCTCTGGCAATGGGCCGAAATAATTTGTATCAGACACTCCTTTATTTTTGAAGGCATTCTGTAAAAGATGATTCAACTCTAAATGATCATATTCCAATTTAAAAGAACTTATAGTGTTCAATAAATCTTTTTCATTATCTGCCAACGATGGTGGAGGCAACGGGAAAGGGTAAGGTTCATTTTCGCTTGGAGATATCTGCAGATGGCTCAAATTTTGGGTGGGATTACAGTATGTAAGATTTGGCTGATTAAAAGACGTTGGTTGTTGTTGTTGTTGTAGTTCCGCTTGTTGTAATGGTTGTTGCAGTTGATAGTTGAGCACCCCGTGATTCAACTGTTCTTGCAACAGCGGTTGTTTGGGAGTATTATTGATACCATTAGCGTTAGGAGGTTGTTCATACATGGGTAAAACTCGCGCAAAAGACACCGTACTTGGCGCGCCCACTTTGGATAGTTCCTTACCTTGTAAAGCCTCCAGGGCACATATTGCACTTTCAACTGTGGAGAACTCAACTAGTGCCATATTCAGGCCTCTAAGCGTCCTCGCAGAAAGAACTTTGCCATACTGCGAACATAAAGTCGCTAGGGAAGTACTCGTCAAATTTATAGTGTTTTGTTGATGTTGTTGACTAGGCTGTAATGGAAACACGTCTGAAATAGATATTGTGTTAGTAGGCAAAAGCGTCGATATTTGATTGACTAGTGGCACGTTTTGATTTGCCGTAATCCAATTGATTGAGGCCGGATCGACATCATCAAGGATAACGGGGGATATTGAAGCACTTTTTGGAATCCTAGGAGGCGCTTGAACCTGATAATTTTGTGCAGGCTGTTGATAGTAGGGTGCATCTGTATAAACCCTATTTGTGGTAGATTGAGATTGAGAGCGCTGCCTATTAACTATCGGGGTGTTAAGGTGGTCAGTGGTACTGTTTCCCGTACTCGACCATATGTTCGGATTCCCGTTTTTCTCCAAAAAACTGTTCAATTGAGCTGTCTGGGGCAGGGTATAATTATCAGTGGATTTAAATCTAGTCAATGGCTCAAAATAAGACGTGGCGAGAGGATAATCAAACAAGGGACTGGAAGACGTATTAGTTTCTGCATTCGCACTCCAAATATTAGTGCTCGTGGCATTACCTACATCAGTAGTCAAAGAAGAACTTGAAGTCATCTGAGAAGATGCAGTATTATTTCTTGTTCTTGTTCTGGTGGCAGTAGACTGCAACGACAGCGGAGTAGCTACTGTAAAAGAGTCATTGGACACTCTAGGAGCGTACGTCGTAGAATTTAAACTATCTGGAGTACTGCTGGTAGGAGGAACGACAATTACAGGGGTACTCTTCTTTGAATGATGCAATTTAGCGCTAATGGAAGGAAGTAGATTGGTTATAGTATCAGAAAACCTGCCCGCACGAGTACGGTATGAGCCAATTTTCTGTGGGGAAGTGGAGCTAGAACGGTCTCTCTTGTCAGAGACTCTCACAGAACGAGCGTTTGTATTCAAACACATATCATTTCTAATGTCCTCTTCATAAATTGGAATTGTAATCCCAGGATCTATAACCTCAGGGATATTGGATAGGTTACCGTTATACAGTCTTTTGTTGTCCATCAGTATTCAGAAAGCAGCAGCAAGGGACAGCAACAGCAAATATGTCTCTGTAAGAATGAATATGCGCTTAAAATAGCAACTAATATTTGATTTATATGGAGGGGCTAAGTTATGCCGTTACTCTAGGCCATTTCAGCATATCTACACCATCGCTTGTTCTTTCGAGGGGTGGTTTCACACTATTCCACATTTTTTTTTGCTTAGAGTTCTTTCCCTGGGAACAATAACCGGGTTACGGAAAGATCTCAAAATGGGATCAAGACTGCCTTTTTCAAAGAATCCGTACATTTTATGCTTCTTCGCTTTTTTGTTTGCAGAAAATTTGCTTCCTTTTTTTCATTTTTGTTGCGACTTATTCTGACGCAACGAATGAGGCGCCTCACTCAGTGATATGTGAGATATTGGGCTATATGGGATGTTATAGTTGGGTACAATATGTAGTATTTCGCACGCTTGTTTTAATTTAGCTAATAGTAGCAAATAACAGGAAGACAACTGAGACAAAAATGTATGATATATTACGGAAACAATTAGCATTTGCTTGGAGGAGTAGTGTTTCAAGATGAAATGAACTGATAAATGAAATTTCACCGACTATTGCAATATCAAAGCCATAAGAAGGCAATAAACATCATGCTTCAAATGAAGAGGCTAACTATTACTGTAGGGTGCAAATATGTAGAATGCCTGATTTATGGGACCATTCATTCGTGTCCTTAGAAGTGGCAAACTAGTTCTAGGATGATTTTTAACGAAAACATAGAAATTTGTGGACATGAAAGGATAAAAGCAAAATAGGATTTATGCTTGTATAACCACCATACGAAACACTAAACCTTGACCTATTTAGAATATCTTTCAAGATTTACTAACATTTTGATGAATTTTTTTTTGAATATAGGGCTAAAAGAACTAAGAAGGTTGGTATCACTGGTAAGTACGGTGTCCGTTACGGTTCCTCTTTGAGAAGACAAGTCAAGAAGTTGGAAATCCAACAACATGCTAGATACGATTGTTCTTTCTGTGGTAAGAAGACTGTCAAGAGAGGTGCTGCTGGTATCTGGACTTGTTCTTCTTGTAAGAAGACTGTCGCTGGTGGTGCTTACACTGTCTCCACTGCTGCTGCCGCCACTGTTAGATCTACCATCAGAAGATTGAGAGAAATGGTTGAAGCTTGATTGTATTTTAATTATATGTATAAAATCCATAAAACAACTATATAATTAATTATAACTCTAAAACTTTTCCAGTAAATGTCTCCTTTTAGGACAAGGAGAATAACCAACGGCCTGCTTACTGTTCATGGTAGCCTTACGGCTGATATCTAGATTCAAATCTCCAAAAGAAAATGAAACTGACGAATGCACTCAAGAGGTTTTATGTGTTGTGAATATGTATATATTTATTTAGAAAAACCGAAACTATATACCTTAGGCATCTCTTTCCCTCCCCGTCATTTTTGTCCCTTTATATCAATTTTTTTAGACTTCATAAAATTTTGTATCAACTGTACCCTACATCCCTTGGTATTCAAAATTTTGATATTACTACTTTTCCCATTACTGTCGCTGATTTGTTTGTTTAATACGAACTCCATCAAGTTTTGCTCATTCAAGAAATTTATTGTCTCATCTATACTATTGAAATTAAACTCACTTTTAATGAAGTCTAAATTGACCTGGTTATAACTCTTACAAATTATGGTCAAAAATATCAATTTCTCTAGATTTAAGAATGAATTAATTAGACATTTTTCAAATTTGTGCAATTTTAGATAGTTTTTCATGAAGTAGTGATAATTTCCAACTAGTTTCATATCGCTCAACTCGAATATCATTTTAACGTGCTCGTCCCCCAAGATTTCCGATGCACCTTCATCTATCAACTTCAGCTTTAATTGAGAAATCGACGGATAGTCTTCGGTTAACATCGAATACAAAATGGAATAACATATAAATTCGGAATAAGATTTCTTTGGTATCGTAGAGTTTTCGAATAATGCCATAATTCTATTTTGGCATTGATTGAATTCCCCAAGATCTCCGTTCTCCAAGGCAATACGGGCATGCGTTTGGTACACTTTAATAGTAAAAGAGTTCTCGATCATTTGCACTCTTAGGTCTTGTCTCATTGACTTGAACTGATCGCAAAGATAAGTATAACTGGCTGTTTTAGATTGGTATTTGTCCATTAACAAGCAATACATTTTTTGTAGAATGTTTGGAGGTCTAATCAAATCAGGATTAGGCTCTGAAGTTAGTCTCAAATACGATTTCTCTAAAGTTTGACAACGCCCTACCACATGAATCTTTTTGTCATACTGGTGAGACTTGCTACTAATGGCATTTAGATTGGCAAAATCTTCGTTCAAATTATCGTTACTATTCGTCATTGCTGATGGGCCCTGACTGAATCTTTCTGCCCTTCTCTTTCTTTTTTCTAACTCATCGCTGCCACCTATTTCAACTTTCCATCCCGATGCCGAACCTAAAGTACTATGCCCGACTATATTACTACTGCTCACTGTATTGTTAGATACCGCGTTAGAAGGGTTTGGCACCTTCTTGGTCACCCTCGCTAATTTCTTTTTGATGTTTTTGTTCATACGTTTTTGTAATCCCGGAAGCGGTGTTACCATCAAAGGGTTAGACACCTGGTTAACGTTATTCCAAGACAAACGTGGTTCTGGCAAAGGCAGAGAAGGTTGCTGACTGGCCATAAAGTTATTATTATTATAAGTCAGAGAAGGGAAAGATCCGGCGTAACCTAAGGGATTATTTAGGCTTTGTCCAAATGGTCCACCTTGAGATGCAGGTTCTCTGTCCTCTGTGGTATCGTTAGTAAAGTGACCGTAAGGATTTTGCATAACGTGATTGAAAACTCAACTATTTCCTGCCGAACGATTCCTGTTCCTTGTATTCTATGATTTCTTCACGAGATAGCCAAATCTCTATTTTTTGACATATTCAGTCCATTACTCAAAAATTTCAAACCGTGAAGGATGATGCCTGTTGACAACAAATGATGACTCCATTACATAAAATGTATACAATATCTAGATACTTCTAACCATTAACCTCCCATGGTTGTAAGTTACAACATTTTGATAGATGACCAGCGGCACTGCAGAGCAATGGGAAAGGATCCAGCAGTTAGAAAAGGAGCACGTGGAAGTATATAGAGAGCTATTGATCGCGTTGGACAAGTTATACTTGATTAGAAAACACAAATACCCAATAATATTAAGCTCCGGTCAACAGCGCCTCTTGGAAATCAGACACCAACTCCAAATTAATCTTGAGAAAACCGGTCTTCTTATTAGACTGTTGGAGAAGCCGGACAATAGCAATATATTATTTACGAAGCTACAAAACCTCTTAGACGAAAGCAATTCTCTAGACTACGAGCTCTTGCAATCGTTGGGTACACAATCTTCATTGCACAAACAGTTAATTGAATCAAAAGCGGAACGCGATGAATTGATGTCCAAACTGATTGAGATATCGTCGAGGTTTCCCGAACCATCTACACCACCAGACGATAATGATGCTACAGGAAAACAAGTTGAGATAGAAAAGGAAAATGAAACGATACAAGAATTGATGATTGCTTTACAGATACATTCCGGATATACAAACATATCCTATGCAATTTGATATTTATCTCCTTTTGTTATTTACATATTCAATAAATTCAATACTATTTAATGACAACAGTAGCAATAATAGTTACTTAATTAAGGTTTAAATTCTTCGAAGAAAAAAAAATAAAATAGAAAAATATAGGAATTATTCATAAACTGAGAGGAAAATAAGAGATAAAAACATCACTCAATACAGGTGATGGCAATGTTTCCCAATAGAATAATAAGGACCAGAGCTGGCCTTTATCGCCTATATTCAACCCTTAAAGTCCCACATGTGGAAATCAATGGTATAAATTACAAGACTGACCCCAAGATTACCAATGTTACAGATTCAATAATAAAACTTACAGGTAGATCGTTACATCTCAAAGAATCACATCCAGTAGGCATTCTTCGCGATCTAATTGAAAAGAAATTAAACTCAGTCGACAACACATTCAAGATCTTTAATAATTTCAAACCTGTGGTAACCACTATGGAAAACTTCGATTCCTTAGGGTTTCCTAAGGATCATCCTGGAAGATCAAAATCAGACACATACTATATAAATGAAACACACCTATTGAGAACACATACTTCTGCTCACGAATTAGAATGCTTTGAAAAAATAAGGAATGATGCAGATAACATTAAAAGTGGATTCCTTATATCTGCAGATGTGTACAGAAGAGATGAAATTGACAAGACTCATTATCCGGTATTTCACCAAATGGAAGGTGCCACAATTTGGAGACGAACCAAGGCGAATGAGGGCGCAAAAGAGCCCACTTATATCGAGAAGATCCGCGAAGATATCAGACAGGTAGAGGATCAGTTAAATAAAGAAAATGTAAAGATTACCGTTGACGACGATACTATACCTTTAAAAGAATATAATCCTAAACAGGAGTATATGTCCGATCTGGAGGTTGATTTATGTTCTCAACATTTGAAGAGATCCGTTGAATTGATAGTTTCTGAAGTCTTCAATAAAAAAATATCCAGCATGGTCAAGAATAAAGCGAATAATACACCTAAAGAGCTAAAAGTCCGTTGGATTAACGCTTACTTCCCCTGGACTGCACCCTCTTGGGAAATAGAAGTTTGGTGGCAGGGTGAATGGCTCGAACTTTGTGGATGCGGATTGATCCGCCAAGATGTGCTACTCAGAGCCGGCTATAAGCCTTCTGAAACAATAGGTTGGGCTTTTGGCTTGGGTCTAGATCGCATCGCTATGCTTCTTTTCGAAATTCCAGATATTAGGCTGCTGTGGAGCTCCGATGAAAGATTCTCAAAACAGTTCTCCAAGGGTTTGATCACTTCCTTCAAACCATACTCAAAGCACCCAGGATCATTTAGGGATGTTGCGTTTTGGTTACCAAAAGATAAACTAGATGTTCATCAAGTTCATGAAAATGATTTAATGGAAATCATTAGAAATATAGCTGGTGATTTAGTAGAGAGTGTTAAACTAGTTGACAGTTTCACGCATCCGAAAACCGGTAGAAAATCCATGTGCTACAGGATCAATTATCAATCGATGGACAGAAATTTGACAAACGCTGAGGTTAACGCTTTGCAAGACATGGTGTGTTCTAAGTTAGTAAAAGATTATAGCGTAGAACTCAGATAAGAACGTAAACTCAAATGAGTTGCACAGGTTTTTACCACAGCTATATACATCTTGTAAATATTTGGTAGGTTCTCTGTACCACTTCAATGTATGTTCTAACAATCTGTTTTTCTTTATTACTAAGCGTTTGCGGCAATGCGATGACTACATAAAAAAAAAGATGAATTTTGAAAAATTTCATGGGTCCTATTAACATGGGAATCTGGAGGACCGTAGGTCAACTGTGTTTCCATTAATCACTGCATGTCATCGAGCAAGAAAATTGTCATCCTCTATGGATCAGAGACAGGTAATGCACATGATTTTGCCACAATACTATCCCATCGACTACATCGCTGGCATTTCTCCCATACATTTTGTTCTATTGGTGAGTATGACCCACAGGATATCTTGAAATGCAGGTACCTTTTCATCATATGCTCCACGACAGGCCAAGGTGAATTACCAAGGAACGTTAACCAATTAAAAGGTGAAAGACCGGTCACATTTTGGTCGTTTTTAAAGAGAAAGAATCTGCCATCGAACTTGCTGAACCATATTCAAACTGCCATGCTTGGACTTGGCGATTCATCTTATCCTAAGTTTAACTACGGTATTCGAAAGTTACATCAGCGCATTGTCACACAACTAGGTGCCAATGAATTGTTCGATAGATTGGAGGCTGATGATCAGGCTATGGCTGGTAGCAATAAAGGTACTGGTCTCGGAGTTGAGTCAGTTTATTTTGAATATGAAAAAAAAGTTCTAAGCTTTCTTTTAAGTAAGTACCCCAGCAGAAAGGTCGATGGCCAAGTAATTAAGCGGGAAGAATTGGACCCTGAGATTTATCTAGAGCCAGAATCCTACCTACAAATTTCAGACAAGGATATTAGTGAAAATGCCAATGAAACCAATATTAAATTTCAAGAGGATGAATTAGTGAAAACTGGTAGAGTTAATATGAACAAAAGGATCACAGCTGATGGTCATTTCCAAGACGTGAGACAGTTTAAGTTTACTAATGTTGAGAAAATTCAAGAAGACTACAAACCCGGTGATACAGTAGCTATCTATCCTTGCAATACAGATGAGGACGTTTCAAAATTCTTAGCAAATCAAAGCCATTGGTCAGAAGTTGCGGACAAGCCATTGAATTTCACCAATGGAGTTCCGAATGATCTTAAGGATGGTGGATTAGTCCAGCCAATGACTTTAAGAAACTTCTTGAAATATCACTGTGATTTTATGAGCATTCCTAGAACAAGCTTTTTCTTGAAGACTTGGACTTTTGCAACAGATGTGACTAAGATGGAACGCGGCCAAGAACAGCTGGATGATCAAAGAGAAAAACTGCGCCAGTTTGCTACCGATCAAGATATGCAGGACTTATATGACTACTGTAACAGACCTAGAAGGTCAATTCTTGAAGTATTGGAAGATTTTCTCTCCATAAAATTGCCCTGGAAATATATGCTGGATTACTTGCCTATCATCAAACCAAGGTATTACTCTATATCTAGTGGCCCTGGGGATCCTAGCATCGAACTAACAGTTGCGGTTGTGAAGTATAAAACTATCCTAAGAAAAATTCGGAAGGGGATATGCACTAATTACATTGCAAGCCTGAAAGAGGGAGAACAGATAAGGTACAAATTACAAAATAATCATATAATCAAGAAAGAATTTTTGAACAAACCGATGATTCTTGTCGGACCGGGTGTCGGCCTAGCACCATTACTATCAGTGATTAAAGCAGAAATGTCTAAAGATATCAGACTCTTTTTCGGTTGTAGATATAAAGATAAAGATTACATTCATAAAGATTTGCTGGAAGATTGGTCCCGTAAGGGTGAAATTGCCTTATATTCATCCTTTTCCAGGGATGTCGAAAATTCACCAGGTGTCAAATACGTTCAGGACTACTTATGGAGATTAGGCGAGGAAATAACTAATTTGGTAGTTAATAAAGACGCCATTTTTTTCTTATGTGGTTCATCAGGTAAAATGCCTATCCAAGTCAGATTAACATTTATTGAAATGTTAAAAAAATGGGGTAATTTCAGTGGTGAAGAAACTGCCAAAAAATACCTGAAAGAAATGGAAAAATCAGATAGATATATTCAAGAAACTTGGTAGTTGATAAGATTTATTGTATTATAAAAATAGTATTAAATAGATATATAATGAAATATAGTTGAAATCTTGTCATTTGTGACAGACGTTCAGCACTATTTAAATTCCCTGGTACGAAACCACAACAGCAGTGACTTGAAACCAAACTGAGCCCTTTGGTAATCTAAATGGATTATTAGAGGGACTATCCGCTTCAAAATGTTCCAAAGTCACAATTCTACCTACAAACCATTCTTTCCCCTTTGTTAATCCCTTTTCGTCCTTTAGAAAATATCTTGTACTTTCCTCAAAAGCCGTAAATGCGGCCCAAGGCCTCATCAGTTTATTCTTGTCTCTACCAGATGTACTAGCTTGATTGATTACATTACTATGAATAACCGAGGGAGACGATTGTATAGACATGGCATCCAAAGGTGGTGGAGTTGATAAATCAACAGATGAAAATGATGAGCTCAGCGATGAGGTAGAAGATGACATAGACCCGACGGAATTAACGTTTTCTCTTGTTGGTAAAAATAATGCTAAATCGCCAATTTGAAAGTTTTTCAAGGTGACTTTTTCCCTTTGAAATCTCTCCAATAGCGTTCTCTTAACCTTACTTTCTTTAGTTAATTTTTTAGCCAAAGTTTCGATATCTTTGAATCTCCTGATGACTGCAACTTCATAAAGCTTATTGTCATATAATTGCGTGATATTTTCCACGAAAATGCTTTGCTGCGTATCCTTATCAACTCCACTGGCGAATGACTTTATTAAATCATATTCGTCTTTCAATCTCTGGAAAACGGGACTTTTTATTATAGAGCTATCATATATGTCCTGCATTTGAATGCTTTCGTCTAGGATATTACTTTGTGCGGTCCCCTTTTTCAATCCCTTGACACGTCTAATTTGAATGTTATTATTATTGTCGAAGGTCAATAACAACCCTATGTTTTCCAAAATAAAAATATTAGTCGATATTATATCAAACATTTTATCTTGTAAAGCCTGCGTGTAGACAGATACCAGATTTTTTCTATTTGGGTCCTCGGTAGGGGGAATAGTTTCAAATTTCTCACTTTTCTCCATCGAGCTTGATTTGGTCTCAGCATCACTCTTCTCTAAAGCTACAAGTTGTCTATCAAGCCTTTCGATATCAGCTTTCAACAAATTAACCTCTTGTTCATGCTTTTTATTAGATTCATCCAGATCCGCTTGCAATCGTTCCCTGGATTTGTTAACATCATCATAGTCGCTTGTTAGTTTTTCTATCTTTTCGTTGTCTTGGCAAATTATATCATTTAATTGCTTTTTGAAAGAGGCATTGAGTGCAAAAATTTCTGTTCTATGCGATTGTTCTTCATTAGTTAACCTTGCAAGTTCTTGATTCAAATTAGTCAAAGTTTCGCGGTAAGCCGTCTTCTCCACTTCTGAATCACTTATTTTTTTCCCCATTTCTGAAATTTCCCTTGATTTTTGATTATTTTCTTCCTTTAATAGTTGAATTTGGTGCAACAAATCATCCACATTACTCTCCAACTCTTGAACTTGATGATTATTAGCTTGCACAATACTGCCATTGTTCAACTCAGAATTATTGGAAGGCTCTAATAATACTGATGCTCCCAAGAATTTCTTTTTATTTAGACTTGGAACAGAACCACGGAATGGCTTAAGTTGGGTATTGAGGATACCTTGGGGCCAATGGCCTATGTCGGAATATTGAAGCTCATGTAATAGCGACTCTAATTTTTTTATTCTTGTTTTGTAACCTTTGACTACATCATCACTCTTCAACACGATGGATTCTTCAGAAGAAATGCTGTCGCCATTAGAGCTTTTATTGTTATTGGTTTTGAAATTGGAATAAATTATATGAAATCTTTTCGTTTCAAAAAGTGTTTTTGAAAGTAGATCAATAATTGCTTCTGAAACATTTGTTTCTTTAATTTGTGCCATATAATTTTCGATGGCTTGCGATACTTTTACCAGGTCTTGGTGGTAATTCGTTACAGAATTCTCATTTCCATCTTCATCATTCTCATTTATTAAAGAAGAATGTGAATGATATTCGTTTAAACGTTTAAAATCAGAGGAGGACAGCAAATCTTCGCAAAAAACAGTCGCGATGGAACCGAAGTTTTTAACCCACTTGTTTCTTGTTCGTAATTCATTTTGCTTGAACAACTCAAAATCTTGATCAAAATTTGAAATAAATGACATAATTTGTTGAAACCATGATAGCCTACGATATTTTTCGATTAAATAAAGCCCGTATATCAATGGCAAATCTTCCACCTGTGCGAACTCCACCTCGTATTTCTTGTATAACTCTAGATCTTTATTACAGTCATTTAATAATAGCCTTTTAATACCAAGGATTTCCATTTGAGTGAATGCTATGTTACCCAAGATGACGACTGCATGCTTTTGCAGATTTTTTTTCAAATCTATTAGTTCTCCTGTTTGTGAATACAGCGCTTGTGATATAGTAAAGAGAGTTTTTACCGAGTCTTTTTTATCTTTTTCCAGCATCTCATTCATGCTTTTTAAAAATTCTTGACTATTGAATTCTTCTGGTTCTTTGTCGAGAACATTTCTGCTTCTTGATCGCATTTCTGATACCAGGACCTCAAAGCTCTCAGCCATTTTATCTTCAAGTTCATATTTAGATTCATTTGGTGTAAATATTTGTCGCAGTTGATCAATACTGAGGGTTATGGTGTCTCTAAAATTTGAATTTTCGTCAATTTCCCTCTTAATTTTATTCAGTTTACCGTTGATTGAATGATTTAAAATTTTTACAGATTTCTCGTTCTCCAGAAGAGATTCGATGTTGATGAACTTTTGCAAAGAATCACCTTCTAAAGCAGTCAACTTACTCAAAGTGTCATTGAAACATTTTTCCCATTTTGAAGTCATACCGTTGTCTACCAGCTGATTTAAAAACTGAACGTTTGAATTATACAAACTTTCGACATCAAAGCAATACAGTTTCAGATATTGCGAGCAAACAGTTAAACTGTCAAAAATACGCATGATCTGGGCTATTATATCCGGTATGAGGCTCTTGAAATAATGAACATCTATTTCCAAAGCGCTTAACCAACCAAGATTCGTAGTCAGTAAGCTAGTTACGGTATGGTAACTTAAACGCGGGAGATCCACGTCTGCGTCCTCCAAAGGCGAGGGCATAGGCTTGATCATGATATTATCGCTACCTTGGTACAACGATATATGGCTATTCTTAATTAAATATTCCAAAGTTTCTGTCAAATCCTTGGAATTAGGGGAGTATATAAGATTAGATTCTTTGGGCCTTGAAAGATCTGTTGGTGTAGGTTTATTGACAAGGGAGAACAGTCTTCTATCATAGATATAAAACTCATTCAGGGTGAAGGATCTATTAATAAGCAGTTCTTTAAACGTGGACGGTTTTAGTTTGTTACCATAAGGCAGTAGAATCAGCAGTTGATCTGGGGGTATCTTCCATTTTCTGGCAATGAACTGTTTGAATTTGTCCAGGGAAACGAAAAAATCAACATTCGTTGTTATGCATTCTCCAGATATTGCATTAATGATAGTGACTGTTGTTTGTAGCGGCGTTGTTTCTTGCTGTTTAGGTGCAGTGCTATGTTCATCAGCGCCTGCCATGACGTATAAAAGGAAAATAAAAAGAACTACCCTCTAAAAGACAATAGTACACTAAAATAACTACTGTTTAAAGAATAACTACTTTGGTTCTAACTTGGGAAAAATGGTAAAGTTAAATAAGGGCATCGCTATTATATAGTTCCATTCCTAGCAAGAAACCGGGTAGCCAAGAGCGATAAAAAGGCCCTTCATAGCAAGCCTTAGTAGAAATTATGGCCATATAGAATACAATCCAGCAAGAGAAATACAAGATATAAGAGCCACTACTACAGAAAAGGCGTTGGGTCAGGCCATGGAAATAGTGTACAAGCCATTGGACATACGTAACGAAGAGCAGTTTGCTAGTATCAAAAGGCTAATAGATGCGGATCTATCAGAACCGTACTCGATATACGTATATAGGTATTTCTTGAACCAATGGCCCGAATTGACGTACATTGCCGTGGACAACAAGAGTGGAACTCCCAACATACCTATTGGGTGCATTGTGTGTAAGATGGACCCGCACAGAAACGTCAGACTGAGAGGATACATAGGAATGCTCGCCGTGGAGTCCACATACCGCGGACATGGCATAGCAAAGAAACTGGTGGAGATTGCCATTGATAAGATGCAAAGGGCACACTGCGATGAGATCATGCTAGAGACAGAGGTAGAAAATTTGGCGGCTCTAAACTTATATGAAGGAATGGGATTCATCAGGATGAAACGGATGTTTCGTTACTACTTGAACGAAGGGGACGCTTTTAAACTGATATTGCCGTTGACTGAAAGGAGCTGTACTCGATCTACGTTCCTAATGCATGGCCGGATGGCCACATAAAAGAAAAACACTTGATGATGATAAAATATATATTAATAATACAATTTTTTTATTTATTTATTTAATCATATATATATAGATATAGAAAAAGGGCTGTAGAAGAAAGAGGAATAGAAAGAGAGAGAGATGATAAAGCAAGCTTTAGGAAGAACATAGAGGAAAGTAAAATAAAACAGATAGACAAAACGTGGGGAAGAAGTATCTTTAAGCCAAAGTGGCGTTATACAACTCCTTTTCTGATTCGTATCTCTTCTTATCGGCCTGCGCCTTGGCCTCGTAAGGCTGCTTTTCCTCTGGCGTTAAAGCCTTCCACTTCTCACCCAACTTCTTGCCGACCTGTCCAAATGTGATATCTGGATTTTCAGAACGAACAATATCTCTGTTTTCGTTAGCGAAAAACATGTAGGCGGACAAAGCCCTCTTAGGGGCATTTGGGTCCTTCTTCTTTCTAGTGGTTCTCTTCTTAGGTTCTCTTGGGGTGGCCATTGCGTCTGTGCTTTACTATGTATAGGTTAGTCAATTGAGCAAAAACAGGTAATAAACACGTCCCAAAACAGTCCTTCCTTAACAGTCGGCACCAGTAATAAATATAGTGTTGTTTGTTTGCCCACCGCTAAATAAACGAACGGCGAAAAAAATAGGCGGCAAAAGGCGGGTGATTAGAAGACTATCGCGTGCGACGAGGCGTGCGGGTGGAACGCGGCGCCACTAATTTGTGACACTTGGACAGTATTTAACGTCGTACGATACATCATATCGATGGAAATGTAGACGTGCTCAACGCTCCAAGAATGAATCGCACACTCACAGATAATACCAGAGCCATAAATGTGGTCCCCAGCCTCGGTGCTCCTCAACAAAGGACGATTTTTGCCAAGGAGAGAATATCCATCCCAGGATACTACGAAATTATCCAATTCCTAGGCAAGGGCGCCTATGGGACAGTATGCTCCGTGAAGTTTAAAGGTCGGAACCCTGCCGCTAAGATAGCGGTTAAGAAAATCAGCAACATCTTTAATAAGGAGATCCTTTTGAAAAGGGCAATCCGTGAGTTGAAATTCATGAATTTCTTCAAAGGCCATAAAAATATTGTTAATCTAATCGATCTCGAGATAGTGACGAGCTCACCTTACGACGGGCTGTATTGCTACCAGGAACTAATTGATTATGATTTGGCCAAAGTCATACATTCGTCCGTGCAACTCTCGGAGTTCCATATCAAGTACTTTCTTTACCAGATCCTGTGCGGGCTAAAGTATATACACAGTGCAGATGTCATCCACCGAGATTTGAAGCCTGGGAACATCTTGTGCACTTTGAACGGATGTTTAAAGATCTGCGATTTTGGCCTCGCTAGGGGTATCCATGCCGGGTTTTTTAAGTGTCATTCCACTGTGCAGCCCCATATAACCAATTACGTTGCTACAAGATGGTACAGAGCACCTGAGCTGCTTTTATCCAACCAACCATATAACAAGTCCGTCGACATATGGGCTGTAGGGTGCATTCTTGCAGAATTCTATGCTCGAAAGCCCGTATTTATGGGACGTGACTCCATGCATCAGATTTTTGAAATCATCAAAATCTTGGGCACTCCCGATAAAGATCTTTTGATCAAGTTTGGTACCATTAAAGCTTGGAATCTAGGCAAAAACAGTAATAATCCTGTATATAAGAAAATCCCATGGTCCAACATTTTCCCCTTTGCCTCGCATGAAGCTATTAATCTTATAGATTCCTTACTCCATTGGGATTCGACACATAGGTTAAATGTGGAGCAAGCCATATCACATCCGTTCCTGGATGAAGTGCGAAAGCCAGATGACGAGCCCGTTTGTCTCCAAGGTCCCTTCGACTTCACTTATGAATCCGAGCTGGATTCGATGTCCAAATTAAGAGACTACTTGATTGAGGAAGTGAATGGATTTAAAACCGAGTTGTCCTCCTCGTCTTTATAGTAGCATCTGCACAAATAGGTATATCATGAAATCGTATTTTTACCATAGTAAGTCTTCTTTTGTTTGACGCATACTATTCTGGCGGGTAACACTTAAATAGTTTCTTGTTAACCATTTCAAATAACAATATACTAAACAGAATCTGCCCTTAGTTGTAGCAAAGAAAGGGGAACAAGCTTGCCACTTTTTCACCATAACTGGCACCTCTCGCTTGCATACAATGGATTACTTAAAACCGGTACAAAAAGGGAGAAGACGTGGTCTTTCCATCAACAGTCTTTCAGAGACTCAGCAATCTGCTATGAATAGTTCCCTGGACCACCTTCAGAATGACTTAAATAGGATAAATCTTCAATGGAATAGAATACTTTCAGACAATACAAATCCCTTAGAACTAGCGCTCGCATTTTTGGACGATACATCTGTGGGTCTGGGCCATCGGTATGAAGAATTCAACCAATTAAGGTCACAAATCGGTAGCCACTTACAAGACGTTGTCAATGAACACAGCCAAGTTTTTAACACTAATGTGGCTTCTTATGGAAAAGTAGTCAGTTCAATTATGCAGGCCCAGGAACAGACTTTGAATCTGAAAAATTGCTTGAAGGAGGCTAATGAGAAAATCACCACCGATAAAGGCTCTTTACAGGAATTAAACAATAACAACTTGAAGTATACAAGAATGATTGATGTTTTGGTCAATATTGAGGAGTTATTGCAGATCCCCGAAAAAATTGAGGAGAACATTAGAAAGGAAAATTTCCATCAGGTGCAGATTTTGCTGGAAAGGGGATTTATATTAATGAACAATAAATCCTTGAAAACAGTGGAAATTCTGAAGCCTATAAACCAACAACTTGAATTACAAGAACATTTACTTTTCAACAATTTGATTGAAGAGATTCACGACATTATGTACTCCAAATCTAGCAAAACGAATTTTACTCGAGTAACCAATAACGATATTTTCAAAATCATAAGTATTTCACATAATGGATTTACTAGCTTGGAAAATTACCTGTACAACATAGTCAATATTGATATTATGGAACACGCAAAGATGATAAACAAAAACCTCGAAGAATTCATTCACGACCAATCCTTGAATAAAGGAGATATCATGCTACAAGAGAATTATGCCTCTCAACCATCGCTGGTATCATCTAGAAACCAAGAAAACGAAGGATTCAACAGAATCGGGTTCCTATTGAAAACTATAAATAACATCAATAAATTACCTGTTGCATTTAACATCATAACGGAAAGAGCCAAAGAGGAAATCCATAATATAATTGTTAAAACTACCGAATCAATACGTTCGAAGCACCCTTCTTTGCTTAAAATGGCCACTAGTTTGAAAAATGACAACCAATTCGGCCTACCCGTACAGGATATACTATCCATCATTTTGAGGGAAAGCTTTTGGGAAATCTTCTTGAAATTACTTTACGCTATTCAATGTCACCGGGCCATTTTTGAAATGTCAAACATTTTGCAGCCAACGTCTTCCACGAAGCCTGCTTACAAGTTCAATAAAATCTGGAGCAAACTGTTAGACGAAATAGAATTATTACTTATAAGGTATATCAACGACCCCGAGCTGCTAACCAGCAATAACGGCAGCATTAAACCAATTAATGGCGTGACGAACAACGCACCCAACTTACCCAAAAGGAAAAATCCCAAAATCTTCTCTTTGGAGTATAATATTGAGGATAATTCTTCAGTAAAGGATCAAGCTTTTGAATTAAAGGCTTTATTGAAGGATATCTTCCCCGGATTCTCTGTCTCTTCAAACATGGATTTGGATTCTATTTACGTGAAAGATGAATCCTTTGAGCAAGATGAGCCTTTAGTCCCTCCTTCTGTCTTTAATATGAAAGTAATTTTAGACCCATTTTTACTGTTTACGCAATCAACGTCTACAATCGTTCCAAGTGCCTTA
This sequence comes from Saccharomyces paradoxus, assembly GCF_002079055.1. Classification (NCBI taxonomy): domain Eukaryota; kingdom Fungi; phylum Ascomycota; class Saccharomycetes; order Saccharomycetales; family Saccharomycetaceae; genus Saccharomyces; species Saccharomyces paradoxus. The sequence goes on from NC_047502.1 coordinate 646,686, forward strand.
GTGGAAAATTCTATTTCATCACTGACTTTTTTTGGTGATTACATGAATAAAAACTTTCTCCCAAGGATTCAGATGACAATGGATTATTTATTTACAGTTGAAGTAGAATCCAATAATCCGTATGCGTTAGAACTATCCGACGAAAACCATAACCTATTTAAAACAGCATTAGATTTTCAAAGATTATTCTACAACTTATTGAATGTTTTCAACACAGCAAACACATTCAGAGAAAAAATATCCTATTGCATTTTGGATCTTTTAAGTCATTTTTACAATTATTACTTAGGACTCTTCAATGCCCTGATTGGAACTTCTGATAGGAACCTAAGTAGGAAAATAATTACAGCATGGTTGCAAAATAGTGTTTTGATGGATCAAGAGAAAAGAATTTTGAACGGGGATGAGTCACTTTTCCATGAAGAGTCCAGAGAATTATTTAAGGAAATACCTAATTTCTATCAAGTGGGTAAAGGTTTGAGTAAGTCTGATTTATTCAATAACTTGACATTGGACACAATTCTGCAGTTTTCGGCAAGCGTAATATGGATTTTAAACTGGCTGCCACATTTAAAGAAGGCCATTAATATTGATGAAATAAACCAAGAACCCATGCTAGATGCCGATAGATTAAGGATTAGTTGGACATTTTCTGAATCAATGGATTTGAACCTTTCGAACCCGAGTTCCAGCGCAAACTCGTTAGGGAATTTAAAGATTTTATTGGATGACAAGGCCTCTAAAAAATTTGATGAAACTGTTGACGGATTCAAAACCCTAAAATTCAAACTAATCTCCATACTGAGATTTAACATTAGAGCCTTGTGTATACATGACATCGGTTCTTTTTTTCAAAACACTAAAATTTGGAATATGGATGTGGGTAGTATTGAATTAGATCAAAATATAGCCTCTCTAATTTCTGAATTGAGAAGGACTGAAAATAAACTGAAGCAACAGTTATCAGAAAAGGAGAAAAACTCCATATTTATTGGCCTCGATATAGTCAATAATTACGCCCTGATTAAGGGTGCCAAATCCATAAAGGTTTTGAACCATAACGGGATCAAGAAAATGTTAAGAAATGTAAATGTCTTACAACATGCTTATAGAAACCTTTCTTCTGAGCCGTCGAAAATCAATATGAACGTCACAATGAATTTTTACTCTTTATGTGGCTCCAGTGAAGCTGAACTATTTGAATATATAAAAGACAATGAATTACCGCACTGTTCTGTTGAGGATTTGAAAACCATAGTAAGGTTGCAGTTTAGCGAAGAGATGCATCGTCAACTAAAGAGGCAAAGCACTAGCTCTACTAAAGGTTCCATAAAACCTTCTAATAAGAGGTACACTGAAGCTTTGGAGAAACTAAATAGGCTAGAAAAAGAGCAGTCGAAAGAAGGAGCACACTCCAAAATTGGAAAACTTAAAAGCAAATTAAAAGTTGTCGATACCGAAAATGAAAAATGACGTCTCTAATTTGTGTAGAATTAATTTGATAAATAAACGAATTTAAAATGGTCAATAACAAGCGAATAACTATATTTTTAGTTACTTTATTTTACGATATTTTCACTTGCATTTTTAATTTATTCTCGGCGCGCATCTCGTCTTGTTCTGTCAAAATTCGGAGGCACATAAGAATTACTGAGAACATTGCAATATCGACACTTGAGTAGAAATATATACGATCCAATATAACCTACTGAAGCGAAGCAACTAAGAATGGATGCTATTTCTGATCCAACGTTTAAGCATGCTAGGTCAAGAAAGCAGGTCACTGAAGAATCACCATCGTTGCTTACCGTTATTATAGAGATTGCACCGAAGTTATGGACAACTTTTGATGAAGAAGGAAATGAGAAAGGAAGTATAATAAAGGTGTTAGAGGCATTGATTGTATTTCTTAATGCACACTTAGCATTCAATAGTGCCAACAAAGTAGCAGTCATTGCTGCATACTCTCAGGGGATCAAGTATTTATACCCAGAAAGCACATCTACTATAAAGGCCTCTAAATCAGAAAATAAAAACCGTAGTGATCTTAAGATTATTAACTCAGATATGTATAGACGATTTAGGAATGTTGATGAAACGCTGGTGGAAGAAATATATAAATTGTTTGAACTAGAAAAAAAACAGATCAAACAGAATAGTCAAAGGAGTACGCTAGCGGGTGCCATGTCAGCTGGGCTGACTTATGTGAACAGAATATCAAAAGAGTCTGTAACTACTTCATTAAAATCAAGACTACTTGTTCTTACATGCGGGAGTGGTAGTAGTAAAGATGAAATTTTCCAATACATCCCTATAATGAATTGTATCTTTTCTGCAACAAAAATGAAATGTCCCATTGATGTCGTGAAAATTGGTGGTTCCAAGGAAAGCACGTTTTTACAACAAACAACGGATGCAACAAACGGCGTTTATTTACATGTGGATTCTACGCAGGGGCTAATTCAATATTTAGCAACCGCAATGTTTATTGATCCGTCGTTAAGACCTATAATCGTTAAGCCAAACCATGGATCTGTGGATTTTAGGACATCGTGCTATTTGACAGGGAGGGTTGTTGCCATTGGATTTATTTGTTCAGTCTGTCTATGTGTTTTATCAATAATACCGCCTGGAAATAAGTGTCCTGCATGTGATTCTCAATTTGATGAGCACGTAATTGCCAAGTTGAAGAGGAAACCAGTTGTTCCAAGGTTGAAGGCCAAAAAGAAGGTGACGAAGCCATGAAGGCAAGGAGCAAACCTTATTCGTTTCGAGCGAATAGCCTTCTTCTCAATGCATCGTAATAGTACATAAATAATAGATTAATACATATAGGTTTGATATTTCACAAAATAAAACCTTGGTGTGGTTATCCTAGATGTTACATCACCTTGGAATTGATGATTACAATCACAACGAGTTTGATGAGATGGCTGTCTATGTACTGTCTGGGTGCATCATAGTTGTTATTTGGGTAAGTTCATCAGTGAGCTTTAGATAATATAATATTAATAGCATTACCAAACTCCATTACAAAAGGCACCTCAGGTTACCAGCAATGAAAAGAGGAGACAGCCAGTCGCCTGATGCCATTTTTGGTCAATCACGTGCATTTGCACTTTCTGATTCTTCAGTGAATCCTGATGTCATTGAATACCTTAAAAGTGTTAGACAAGAAGCACTAAGAACCAACGCCATATCGGTTAAGAATCAAATGAATTTGCAAAAGAGGGCACGCCACAAATCAAGCATGTATGATGATGAGGATGAAGGGGCCATTAAAAGGCACGTCATTTCGCCATCCTTGATCAGGCTTCAAAAAAATGCAGACATATGGGTAAGCTGGTTCAACTCTGTGAAGGCGACGGTGCTGACTAATGCCTACGAATTTACCGGTTATGACGACGAAACGTTGAATCTTTTATTGCTTTTCTTAAAGAATTATCTGAAAGATATGCCCAGCAAAAGTACTACGGTTGAAGAAATTATAAACGTCCTAAATCAATATTCTTTTCCTGACAAAACAGAACAGAAGGAAGAAAACTTCGAGATTGATGAAGAATGGGCGAAGAATATCCTGGTACGGCTAGAAAAAATCAAGATTGGTAGTGTTGAGGATGTAAAAAAGGCAATCATTGAAGGAGACAAACATGAGCTAATTGGGTACAACCAGTGGTTCCAATACATCATAAACAATGAGCCACAGCATACTACATTTCATGGGAAGATTACATCTAAGCAACTTTGGGTTCTGGTCAGGTATATGTCGAATACATGGATAAAAGAAATCTACAAGAAAGGAAGACATTATCGTCGCCTGCAAGATTGGCTATTCTATATATTGGTACATACACCTGAAAGGCTCACTGCAGAATATACCAGCATCTTGAGAGATCTTGGAAAGAAATGCCTTGAACTGATTCAAAAGAAGCCAATTGAGGCCCATGAGAATAAAATAACACTCCCGAAGGAGATGACAGAATTGAATGTTGAGATACCCTCCACAGTAGAGAATATGACGATAACTGAGCTGACCGTTTCAGTCGTAGCGGTTAACTATGGCCAAAGAGACTTGATAGAATAACGTAAACAAATCTTTATGTAGCTTTTTTACAGGAAGCAAATAGTGCTTTTACTTTGGTTTGACTCATTCCAACATTTACTGATAGGCCGAAGATAAGCGGCGCCCTAAGAAAATTCGAGCGTAAATTGTCAGCGATGATCTAGCCATACTATAGCATCGATCAGCGTCAATCAGCTAATAACAACTATCATCTATACTGCAAAACTTCTCCCTTGTTGGATATTCCTCGTGAACCGAGCTCGCATAACGAAGAAGCATGTCTGAAGAATTCCCAACCCCTCAACTAATCGATGATTTGGAACAACATCCACAGCATGATAATGCTCGAGTCGTAAAGGATTTGCTTGCAGGTACAGCAGGTGGTATTGCGCAAGTACTAGTGGGTCAGCCCTTTGACACGACAAAGGTTAGGTTGCAAACATCGAATACTCCGACAACAGCCATGGAAGTCGTCAGAAAGCTGCTTGCCAATGAAGGGCCTCGTGGGTTTTACAAAGGAACTCTGACCCCATTAATCGGTGTTGGTGCATGCGTCTCATTACAATTTGGTGTTAATGAGGCTATGAAGAGGTTTTTTCATCATCGCAACACTAGTGAATCATCAACTTTGTCATTACCACAATATTACACATGTGGTGTCACAGGCGGTATAGTGAACTCATTTTTGGCGTCTCCAATTGAGCATGTCAGGATTCGCTTGCAAACACAAACTGGTTCAGGCGCCAGTGCAGAATTTAAGGGCCCTTTGGAATGCATCAAAAAATTGAGACATAATAAAGCATTACTACGTGGTTTGACACCTACAATATTGAGGGAAGGTCATGGGTGTGGTACGTATTTCTTAGTATATGAAGCATTAATTGCTAATCAAATGAACAAGAAACGTGGACTAGAAAGAAAGGACATTCCTGCATGGAAACTTTGTATTTTTGGGGCATTTTCTGGCACTGCCTTGTGGTTGATGGTATATCCATTAGATGTCATTAAATCTGTCATGCAAACTGATAATTTACAAAAGCCTAAATATGGCAACTCTATTTCAAGTGTAGCCAAGACTTTATATGCCAAAGGGGGGATAGGCGCTTTTTTCAAAGGATTCGGTCCTACCATGCTAAGAGCTGCTCCAGCCAATGGTGCCACTTTTGCTACTTTTGAATTAGCGATGAGGTTATTAGGCTGAGGATTCCCATAGGCTTTGTAAGCCAGTACCCAAGAAAATAGTATCATGTAAGGCATAGCCTGATATTCTATCTTCTTATATTTAATAGTTGCTACTATGCGTATATATATATATATAAATATATATGTATATGTTACGTAGTAATCATTTGCCGATATGTAATTGTTATCATCCCCAGCCTTCATGGCTTACTCTTCCAACCTCCTCAGCAAGTATTCTACCTCAACTTCCTTAGTAATAGGTATAACAATTTCCTTATAAATTTTCACCAAATATTCTGGAGTGATCCTTCTTTCACCTGATTTGTTAGTCGGGTCCACACCATAGACTTCAGCCTTCTTGGTCAGTCTTTCTAGAATTTTTTCCTCAACAGCAGAATTGGTGATATTTTCCATTATCCCTTCAACATCCTTGCTTTTGATCAGCTTTGTATATAATGGGATATCCGATTGGAACTTGGCTTCGGCGACAAACTTGCCAAAGTGGATTCTCCTACTCAAGCTTTGCAAACATTCTATATCTCTAGTGGCAACAGAACCGAAGTTATTTCTATCATCACCATCTTTTTTCGAAATTAATGGTATAATTTTTTCAATATAAACTTTTTTAATCTTATCGTTGTAATTGACTTCTGGAGCATAAGGCGCCAAAATTTGTGGGTAGTTAATGCTTGGCAAGAATGATTTCTGGATCTTGTCAGGAAAGAAGGGAGTCTCATCAGGAGATTCAAATCTTCTTATTCGAGAATGCGCAATTTCGAGATTTGAAAGGGCCCAATCTAAAAAGGACCCTTTGAAATTTGGTATTTCTAAACCCGGATGGTTTGCCTTATAAACTGAAGGGCACGTTGCAAAATGTGACCTCTCAATAAATTTGAAGATAATCGAATCTTCCATTCTAACTAATTCATCTCTAATATTTTGTAGATTTAAAACAGTTTCTGGTTTTGTGAAATCCATATCTATACCAATTTTATGTAGGATGCTGAGTATATTTGTTAGCAAACAGGGTCGAGGTTTTAGCTTTGCAATACTTACTTTTCTTCTTTTCTTCGAACTTCCAAAACCATGAACTTAATTGAAAATTTACGATAAAAAGGAAATGACAACACGAAGCTTTAAAAAAGTTGATATTGAAAAATAGAACAAAAAAAACAAAAAAAAAAAACCGAACTGAAAACGGTAGCCTAACGTGTTTAATTCGAATATATAATATGTGAGAAAGCGAATGTATAAATAATATGGTAATTGTATTCCGCGAGCAGCGCAATAAGTGATTTCATTTAGTAGTTTGCAATTTGCGTATCATTTCTTCATTAATCTTGGCTTCCCTATCTAAATCTTCTTTTGATTTGTAAAGTCCCCAAGTTCTGAACCATAAGAACCGCCTCAACCTGGAAAATTTGTCAGTGTCAAGACCATAATTCGTGTATGACTGAATCAAATGTAATTCACTTTCGTCATGAGTAAATTCGGCCTTGCTAAGAGATTCCTGGATTTTCGTTAACAACGCAGTTCCTTCGATGCATATGGCTAGGCCACAAATTATGCCAATGACAGTCCACGGGTTGAGGTTTTCTTTAATTCTTTCCTTTTTCACACTATTTGCGTCTTCCCAAGTCCCAGCATTCCAGTATTCATACTGCGCATTGGAGTGGTACCCATAAGAGCCTGCATATTGATAATTTTCAGTGTTGATGTCGGATCGTGGTGAATATGACGTGGTCCAGCCTTGCCTTGTTGTGTCATATACAATTTTTTTCTTTGGGTCACAAAGAATATCATACGCTTGAGAGATGATTTTAAATCTATGTAGTTTTTCGCTTGACGTTAGCAGCAGCGGCGATTTGCTATTGCTGTCGATAACCTTCTCTGAGCCGAATATCTGAATGTTATCGGAATGATCAGGATGATACAATTTTACATAGCGATGATATTTTTTCTTTAACGATTTCTTGTCCAGCTTAGGACTTCCAGACCCAGCTTTTGGAATGCCAAAAATATCGTAAGGAGTTGGATCTGTTGACTGAGGCCATTGTTCATCCCTTATTGGAAGTTTCTTGTTACTACTTTGATCATTCATTGTAGCATAGTTAGCTATAAAAGTGATTTGTGGGGGACACTTTCCTATACATTGCAAGCGCCACTTGGATATAAATGGGTATACGAACTTATGGTGAAGCATAACAAATTTATTGCAAGTAGAAACCTACGACGCGTAAAGATATATGTAACAACTTACAAGCCTATAGTAATAACATGTTTTGTCTGCTGTTATATTGCAGCTGTAAGACCTTCTTTTTCATTATCACCGATCATTCCTTGCAGGGGTGCTAATACCCGGAGACCCTGAACTTTTCTTTTTTTCTTCAAAATGAAGAAGTTCAGTTCAAATTCGACAATGAGATCTACAAGCTATTGTGCTATTTCGATGAGAAAACAGCAAAAAGGGTAAATAGTTTCATAGTCAATGGTGACAGGGAAAATGGCAAGCAAATGGGATCAAAAGGGTATGGACATCGCGTATGAGGAAGCTGCCTTAGGCTACAAAGAAGGCGGTGTTCCCATTGGCGGGTGTCTTATCGATAATAAAGACGGGAGTGTTCTCGGTCGTGGTCACAACATGAGATTCCAAAAGGGGTCTGCCACACTACATGGTGAGATCTCCACTTTGGAAAACTGTGGGAGGCTAGAGGGCAAGGTGTACAAGGACACCACTTTGTATACAACGTTGTCTCCATGCGACATGTGTACAGGTGCCATCATCATGTATGGTATTCCACGCTGTGTAGTTGGTGAGAACGTCAATTTCAAAAGTGAGGGTGAGAAGTACTTACAATCGAGAGGTCACGAGGTTGTTGTTGTCGACGACGAAAGATGTAGAAAGATCATGAAACAATTTATCGATGAAAGACCTCAGGATTGGTTTGAGGACATTGGTGAGTAGAGCACGCAGTATTTACGTATTTATTTTATATATGTAGTGCAAACACTACCGGGGAAGACGTAAAAAAATTTTCGAAATGAAAAACTACACAAAACGTCCTGTATTTGCGAATATTTTTGGTGGAAAAGAACAGAACAGCAAAGAGAGGAGCTTACTATTTAGCTGTTTCAGTCTCAACCTCGGTACTCGTCTCAATTACGGTTTTAGTTTCACCTTTAGAAGCGCTAGACGATGGTTGGGCTATCTGTTGAGGGAAAACTAAGTTCATGTAACAGACGCACAACCCGATTAAACTCATGAATAGCTTGATAGCAGGAGGCTGGTCCATTGGAGATGGAGACTTATTTTCCTTGTAGGAGGCGACGATATCTTCGTCGGTGTTCAGGTAGTAGTGCACACTCTGAATCAAGGAAAACCAGGCGATGAACTTGTTTCTCAAGAAAATAGCGGCCATTGGCATAGATTGGTTAACCACACCAGATATACTTGGTGTAGCAGAATAGAGTCCTTTTGGTGGTGCAATTTTCTTGTACCTGTGGCAAAAAGGGAGCGGTAGAACTGTTAGTAAAATGTTCACAAAATGCTCTGAATTGAAAGACATCATGCGTGAAAAACATACGAAACACAAAGGTCGGGCCTTGCAACGTTATTCAAAGTCATAGTTAGATGAGGGACGGACGGACGGACGGCGGCGTATTCGTATTCCTTTTTTGTCTATGGAAATTGTGCTATGCCTATTCATTCAAGCTTTTGTCCAAATTATTTTCCAGTATTTTTTTTCCATGTTGCGCGTTACGAGGACAGAGGCGAGAGATAACCGCAATTAATCAATCAGCACCACAGCAGAGGGAAGAAGCACAAGAACTAAGCCAAGATCATAACAGCTATCGATACGATAGCGATGTATGGGCCATTGAGAAAGACAATATTGGCGTGCCAATATTGTCTTTCTAATGTGTAGCTCCAAAATGAGATTTCAGATACGTACCAATTCGAAAAAGTGTGAGGGTTTTAAGCAAACGTTTTTTTAGTATGCAGTTGACCTACATCCAAGCTGTAAATAAAGCTCTACTTTGGGAAATGACTACACAGAGGTACATTTGATCTATATTAAACACGAAACTAGTGCACTTAGTCATGTAGCCGCCTAACAAGCACGGGCGCCGTCCTATCTCCTTTGTTCGTGCCAAGGGACAGGAACACACAGTGGGATTTGTTGCGGCCGGTCTGGCGGTCTCAGGGGTGCGGCGTTTACTTAACCGGAGCGAATAATAAAATCGGGGTGACGCAAGGATGAAGTCATGTTGGTTAGTGATTACGTACGGACGGAAAGAATAGTGTGCGGTTATCGGAGCCGGCTCTTGCTCCCGTTTAGGGCAACTCGGGTGCAGGCGTGTTTTAAAGGCTTTTCTTTCTTTTTTCCCTCTTGCCCATTCTGGGAGCTGCCGCAGCTGCAAAGCCGACGTCGGACAGGCAGGTGATCTTCAGCTCGGCCGACAAATCCCCTGGATATCATTGGCCCGTCGAGGTATCGGCCGCCTGGAACTACCGGGAATTACCACGCAGACAATTGGAAATCTGGTCGGAAACCTTGTTCTAGAACTTGGCGATTGCTGACAAAGAAGAAAAGGGCCTATTGTTGCTGCCTCTTTTGTTGTTCTTCCACGTATTGTCTTGCCGGTGTTCTTTGTGTCTTTTGCGTGCAGTTTTTACTGTTATTGTGCTTTCGCTATTATATTTCATTAGTTTTCACTTTGCGTAATGTAACGGTCCTAAACAAAGTTTTTTTTTTTTTCGCTCTTGCATTTTCCTTTTTTGTTCTATCTTATTTGTTAATTATAGTTTCAGAAGTTTTACTTAAATATAGCACTGTTTTCCAGTCTTAGTGTTTTTTCTCATTATATTCCTTTATAGTTTTTTCAATAAATATATATACTTACGGTTCCTTATTTACCTCCCCCCTTCCCCTCTCATCATTCTTTCGTTTTGTTGTTTTTTGTATTTTATACCAAAAAACACTAATACTACTTCATACAAAAGAACGCAGTTACACATTCAACAATGAATCCTAAATCTTCTACTCCTAAGATTCCAAGACCTAAGAACGCATTTATTCTGTTTAGACAGCACTACCACAGGATCTTGATAGACGAATGGACCGCTCAAGGCGTGGAAATACCTCATAATTCAAACATTTCTAAAATCATCGGTACCAAATGGAAGGGCTTGCAGCCTGAAGACAAGGCTCACTGGGAAAGTCTGGCGAAGAAGGAAAAATTAGAACACGAGAGGAAGTATCCTGAATATAAATACAAGCCAATAAGGAAGTCTAAGAAGAAGCAACTACTTTTAAAGGAAATCGAACAGCAACAACAACAACAGCAGCAGCAGCAGCAGCAGCCACAGCCACAGCCACAGCCACAGCCACAATTACAACAGCCTTTCAACAACAATATTATTCTTATGAAAAGAGCTCACTCTCTTTCACCATCTTCTTCTGTGTCGAGCTCGAACAGCTACCAGTTCCAACTGAACAACGATTTTAAAAGGTTGCCTATTCCTTCTGTGAACTCTCCTAACTATATGGTCTCTAGATCTTTAAGCGGACTGCCTTTGTCGCATGAGAAGACCGCAAGAGATCTGCCACAGCTGTCCTCTCAACTAAATTCTATTCCATACTACTCCGCTCCACATGACCGTTCAACGAGACATCATTATCTCAACGTCGCTCAAGCTCAGCCAAGGGCGAACTCTACTCCCCAATTGCCCTTAATTTCATCAATTATTAACAACAACAGTCAAACACCGGTCACGACCACGACCACAACTACCACAACTGCAACGTCTTCTCCTAGTAAATTTTCCTCTTCTCCCAACTCCTCTATATTGGAAAACAATAGACTAAACAGTATCAACATTTCTAACCAATATCTGCCTCCCCCTCTTTTGCCTTCTCTGCAAGACTTTCAACTGGATCAGTACCAGCAGTTAAAGCAGATGGGACCAACTTATATCGTCAAACCGCTCTCTCATACTAGGAACAATCTATTGTCCACAACTACCCCCACACATCATCACATTCCTCACATTCCAAACCAAAACATTCCTTTACATCAAATTATGAATTCAAGTAACACTGAAATTACTGCCAAAACTAGCCTAGTTTCTCCAAAATGATTTTTTTTTTTCATTTCTTTTCCCGTTATATTATAATATACTATATTCCCTCTAACCAAAAATTATGCATTTGGCTCCTGTTTAATAAAAGTTTTGATTGTCTCAAGAACAATAGAAAAATATGTAAAAAAAACAGCAAATAAAAAGTCAAAAATTAAACAAAGGACCAAGAGAAAAAATAAATGAAAAGAAACTAACTACCACTATTCATATTTGTATATATTAAATTATATTCTCAGTTTTCACGTATATATTCACCGCACAAATAATATCCTTCCATTACAAAAAATAAGTTTATGTATCATTGTATAATGTTTGAGTATAGTCGTTTTTTTAAAACCCTTCTTTTTCAACTTTTTAGAAAAACAAGTCAGTTGAGTACTACATACATATATGTTGGATAATAAAGCAACGAAAATGGACTGTAAGATATTGGTATTAGGCGCAGGTGGTCTAGGATGCGAGATCCTGAAAAATTTGACAATGCTAAGTTTTGTCAAGCAGGTTCATATTGTAGATATGGACACCATCGAGCTTACTAACCTAAATAGACAATTCCTCTTCCGTGATGCGGACATAGGCAAACCAAAAGCTCAGGTAGCAGCCCGGTATGTAAACTCGCGGTTCCCTCAATTGGAGGTCGTTGCTCACGTACAGGATCTGACCACTTTGCCCCCGAGCTTCTATGAGGGTTTCCAATTCATAGTCTCGGGACTTGATGCCATTGAACCTCGCCGTTTCATCAACGAGACTCTCGTGAAGCTAACCTGGGAATCCAACTATGAAATTTGCATCCCGTTCATAGATGGTGGGACAGAAGGGCTCAAGGGACATGTAAAAACAATCATTCCGGGCATAACCGCATGCTGGGAGTGCTCCATTGACACTTTGCCCTCGCAGCAGGATACTGTACCAATGTGTACGATTGCGAACAACCCTCGCTGTATTGAACATGTCGTGGAGTATGTCTCAACCATACAATACCCTGAGCTGGATATTGAGTCTACGGCGGATATGCAACTTTTATTGGAGAAGTGCTACGAAAGAGCTATACAATTTAGTATCTCAACAAAAGAATTATCGACAGGCTTTATCCTGGGTATAATAAAGAGTATCATACCCAGCGTAAGTACTACAAACGCAATGGTTGCGGCCACATGCTGTACACAGGTGGTCAAGATTTACAATGACCTAATCGACTTGGAAAACGACAATAACTTTACATTGATCAACTGCTCGGAAGGGTGTTTTATGTATAGTTTCAAGTTCGAGCGGTTACCCGACTGTGCTGTTTGCTCAAAAGATAATTCCAACTAATATTACTAATGAATAATACCATCTGTTGGGATCGCTTAATTACACATCTTGCAAGAAAGTTGAGAGACTAAAAAACCTCGTATATGTGATTAAACAGTAAAGAGGGTATGCAGGCTAAATTGATGTTTACCAGACTAAACTTTAGATTTTCCCCTACCACTTTACGCCAATTTCCCCTAAGACGTTTCCCATTACGGAAAGCATTTTACTCAGATCTGGTTACCAAGGAGCCGTTAATCACACCGAAAATAATAATAAATGAGACACCTGGGTTGAATTTATCTATTTCTGAAAGGGCTTCGAACAGACTAGCTGAGATTTACCGCGATAGTAAAGAAAATTTAAGAATTAGTGTGGAAAGTGGCGGATGCCACGGTTTTCAGTACAATCTAACCCTGGAACCTGCTTCTAAGTTGGATGTGAAGAATAACGTCAAAGACAAGGAATTTTCAGATGATCTTGACGGTGATGATGATTCCCAGGATATAGTATACGTGTTACCCGAGGACAAGGGCCGAGTGATTATTGACAACAAATCATTAAACATCTTAAATAACACTACGTTGACGTACACTAATGAATTGATCGGTTCTTCGTTCAAAATAATCAATGGTAGGCTAAAAAGTAGTTGTGGTTGTGGAAGTAGTTTTGATATTGAAAATTAAAATGTATCATATCCATTCCTGTATATAACATGCCCGAGTGACAAAGCATTCTTTTACTTTGTTATCTCAATCACATATTTAAGACCTAGCAAAAGCATTATGGGACAAATCGCTGCGGCATTTGCATTATTACCTTATATTTAAATAATTAACTTAAATTCTCTCACAGTCCATAAAATTTCATAAGCTCAACCATATCTTTAACCTTATTGTCATTTCTTAACGTTTTCATCCGTGAACTTCCTTCCATCTCATATATCCAATACTGATAGTTCTCTTCATTATACATTTCAACAAGCTCGTGTTCCCGTATAAGCTGTTCAGAATCATCACTATCACAAACATCAAATGGTTCGTCTTGGGCCAAATTATTGTCGTGACATCTTAAGGTGGAAAATTGCTTCGTAACGCACCAGGTCAAGAACGTATAAAACCTACTCATCAACAAGTCGTTGTATCCGCCTCCTCCAAGCAGGAATATGTGCGCTCGTGGATGTCTTTTCATGATATTTATGATAGTCCGAGAAAGCCCTCTTATTGTTAGCTGCCATTCATTGAATCTATCACCTAGAAGCCCATCACCACCACATTCAATTATCAAAGCTTCAGGATCGTGCCTTTCTATCAGAGGATTGACGATTTTGGATGCAATCAAGTCCAGGTAATCGTCATCACAACCATGCTTTAAGGGGATATTAACCACGTTCTTACCCTTTCGTGAATCATCTAAAGAACCGGTTCCAGGAAAAAATCCAGGCTCGTAAAGATGTACCGAAATTGTCTGTATTTGTTTAGAGTATTGGAAAGCCTTTTCCACACCATCACCATGATGTAAGTCGAAGTCAACATAAGTGATTTTATTTAACTTCATTTTGCGCAATCGCTGAATTAACAATACGACATCGTTTATGTAACAGAATCCGCTTGCCCTCTGTTTGAAAGCATGGTGCCTTCCACCATCCCAATTTATACCGATAAGACGGTGTGAGGGTGATAAATGGTCCAACAAGTTTAAAGTGGCCCCAGCAATAACTTGACAGTGCATAGGAAGGTACGAAAAAACTGGGCAATCCCCCTCTAAATTATACTCTTTTGTTTCAGAATCTACGACGTAAGGATCTGTTGGTTCATCATTGGTGAACGCCTCGCTCTCACTAATGCTGTTGTTATTCTTCTCAAGCGCTTGTGAATAACTCAGATAATAATTATAGAGATCTTCTCTTCTAGAGAACCTCTGAAGATCTTGCGAGGGATTGTGATCATTCTTTTCGTTCCAGCTATCAGCCAATTCACTCAACTCACCCCATTTACACTCTACTATGGGATCATTTGCATCTTGTGGCAATGTTTTATTGAATCTTCCATTTATCAAATAACTGATATATGGCTTCGAATGGAACTCCAGTAGGTCATCCTTAGCAATGTAAGGAAATGCTAACACTTCGTCAAATCGCTGAAGAAGATCGTACGCGTTTAATAGGGAATACGTCAGCTGTGATTTTTGATGATTGTTACATGGGAGTAAATCAGCTACTTGAGACTGAAATATCGATGTTGATATGACCAATTTCGACATGGTGATTACCTAGAGGCAACAGAGGCTTGTTACTAAATATTTAAGTACTTTTTTTCTTAATTCCTGTTTCTTATTTTTTTTAGTTTTTTTCATTACTCTATTTCACTCTAAGTCGTAATTCAAAGAATACTCCCTAGCAAAGCTCAATAAAAGTACTTAGCTAAATAAACATATATATGTGAATTCTTCCTAATTTAATTCCTTGGCAGCCCAGGTTGGTAGGACAAATGAAGCTTCGTGAATTCTCTTGTTATAGTATCTGTATAACTCACCTTCCTTTTCTTCAGAGATTTCACGTAGTGGCTTCTTGACATTGCAGGTTTTATCTTTGGAACAAACCATAAAACCAATTGTACCAGTTGGGTAAGTTGGAATAGTAACAAAAGAGTATTCGGCAACTGGGAAAACTTCAGAACATGCTTTCTTTAGGTCTTTAATGATTGGCAAGTGGATCCACATACTTTCTGCTTGGGTTGTGATTACACCCTTTTCCGTCAAAGCACTGTTCAACAATTCGAAATATTCCTTCTGGAATAGAGTTTCAGCAGGACCTTCTGGGTCAGAAGAGTCAGTAATGATTACATCGAAAGTGTTTTGGTAATCTCTTAAGAATTGGAAACCATCACCGATGTGAGTCTTAACCTTTGGGTGGGAATAAGAGGCAGCCATATCTGGTAGATACTCCTTTGATAGTCTGATAACAGCTTCATCAATGTCACATAACCAGGCTTCCTCGACGGATTCGTGCTTAACAACTTCTCTCAAGACACCACCATCACCCCCACCAATAACAAGAACCTTCTTAGGGTTTGGATGGGAGTTCAGGGCAAGATGGGCAATCATTTCTTGATAGGCAAATTCATCCCTTTCGGTGGCTTGAATGACATTGTCTAAAACCAAAACGTTACCATAGGTAGTGGACTTAAAGATCAAAACATCTTGGTATTTCGACTTCTCATGGTGTAAAACTTTCTCTACTTTCAAAGTCATGGCTTGGCCTGGCCACATGGTATCAGAAATTTCTCTGAACCAGCCGTCTACTATAGTTGGGTGAGTGATTTCTTGTGCCATTAGATTTATTGCTTATCAGTGCTTGCTCTTTTCAACTGAATTACTGTGTTAAACGTACAAGAGGCTAAATTATTAAGTTAGTTTTACCT
This sequence comes from Saccharomyces paradoxus, assembly GCF_002079055.1. NCBI lineage: Eukaryota > Fungi > Ascomycota > Saccharomycetes > Saccharomycetales > Saccharomycetaceae > Saccharomyces > Saccharomyces paradoxus. Next base: position 662,791 of record NC_047502.1, read on the forward strand.
CACAGTTATTCCTTATCTCATGCCAACAACATTTTTAGAGAAAAAAATGAAAGGTGAAAAAAAAATTTTTTTCTCAAGCAAAGAAATGAGGAGTTCCTTAAATCATGCAGGTGCAGAATATTGATGTAGAGAATCGCGTTTGTATGTTGTTCTAATCTTGTATTTGCGAACAGGCATTTGATGCTTTAAAAATTGCAATTGAACTTTTTGCGAAATCTTGCAACATTTTTTTTGCCAGAATGTAATTGCAAGTGATTAATTTTTCAAAACTTAAAATGAATGTTACCTATTAAGGAACGTTTGTGTTTGAAAAAGAAGAAGCTCTCATTCAAAGCAAGAAGAACATAAGGTAAAAACTAACAAAGCCCTTTTGGAGAATGGTGGAAGGAGACTCTTATGTGGAGACTCTAGACTCCATGATTGAATTGTTCAAGGATTACAAGCCTGGTTCCATAACTTTGGAGAATATAACAAGACTCTGTCAGACGTTGGGCCTCGAGTCTTTTACAGAAGAATTGAGTAATGAACTTTCAAGACTCTCCACTGCATCCAAAATTATCGTGATAGATGTTGACTACAATAAGAAGCAAGACAGAATTCAAGACGTTAAGCTCGTACTAGCATCTAATTTTGATAATTTTGACTACTTTAACCAACGAAATGGGGAACATGAAAAAAGTAACATTCTTCTGAACTCCTTAACAAAGTATCCTGATTTGAAAGCCTTTCATAACAATTTGAAGTTTCTATATCTTTTAGATGCATACTCACACATTGAGTCCGATTCTACCTCCCATAATAATGCTTCCTCTGACAAAAGTTTAGATTCAAGCAATGGTTCTCTTAACAACCAAGGTAAACTTGATCTTTTCAAGTATTTTACGGAACTTTCACACTATATTAGACAATATTTCCAAGACAACTGTTGCGACTTTATAGTCAGGACCAATTTAAACGACAAATTTGGAATATATATTTTAACCCAGGACAGGAATGGTAAGGAGGTGCCTTTAGCTAAGGTTTATTTAGATGAGAATAAAAGCGATTTACAGTACAGATTCTATGAGTATATATACTCACAGGAAACCAAATCCTGGATAAATGAATCTGCTGAGAACTTTTCAAACGGAATTTCTTTAGTTATGGAGATAGCAGCAAACGCTAAGGAAGATAATTGTACAGATTTAATCTGGTTTCCTGAAGATTTCATATCACCAGAGCTTATTATAGATAAAGTTACAGGTTCATCAAGTTCGTCTTCTTCGCCACCTATAATTGATTTATTTTCAAACAATAACTACAATAGTAGGATACACCTGATGAATGATTTTACAACGAAGTTAATCAATATTAAGAAATTTGACATTAGCAATGACAACCTAGATCTAATCTCTGAGATACTAAAATGGGTCCAATGGTCGAGGATAGTACTCCAAAATGTTTTTAAACTAATCTCCACTCCCAATTCAAATTTGAACTCACCAGGACTTGAACCTGACCACTCGGCTCCATTCTCCACCTTGGCTAAAGACAAAATTTCTTCAACATCTAAAACGGAACCGATCCCAAGGACTAACAGACATGGAAGTGTAGTTGAGGCCTCTAGAAGGAGGCGTTCCTCAACAAATAAGAGTAAACGTCCCAGTATAACTGAAGCAATGATGCTTAAAGAAGAGGGTCTACAACAATTTAATTTGCATGAAATTTTATCTGAACCCGCAATAGAGGAAGAAAATGGAGAAAGTATCAAAGCGCAGTCTTCAACTACGGAAGGTGGAAATGACCTTGGATTTACCGCCTCTGTTTCAAATCAAGAAAATGCAGAAAATGATATTGTGATGGAAGATGACAGTGTACTACAAGGTACTAGTACAGATTATGGTGGTGAACCGGTGGAAGGAGCAGACATAGAAATGAAAGACGTTAGCTCTAAGCCTAATCAAGCTGAGTCATCGGTCTTACAATTAATTGTAAGTGAAGATCATATTACTCTCGACACTATTTCTGAATGTAATTTGTATGATGATGTGAAGTGCTGGAACAGGTTTATCAAGAAATTCCAGGATATTGTTAGCTGACCAATCCATTTATGGAGTGCTTCAGATTTTCATTGTATGCCGTAACACTCGATGAAATTTAGGTTTGCATATACTTGTGAAATGCAGAGGGCATGTTTTTCACTCGTCATGTGACTGGGTTTATTCAGCGTGGTCCACAATCGAAAAAAGATGGAAGTTAAAATAAATGAGTCTGCGAACTGAGCCATAACTGTCTTCATTTTCCGTTATATAATGACACACCTTTCTTACTGTGAGTAATACAACAAAACAGGAAAAGGGGTAAAACAAGAATAATTAATAGGGCAGATAAGAGGGTTTGATATTATAATTACATATATAGACCCTTTTCTATTCTGCATTTTCTTTCTATAGCGAGCTTCATGTATCAAGATCTTAGAGAGACTAATTACCGAGATGCGAGTAGTCTCTTGGTAGAAAAGAGATCAGCTTCCGCTGCTTACTATTTCAACGGAAAAAAGTTGAAGCTGGAACAACTTTTTTCACTGCCGAGAATAAATTATATAAAAAGAAGGACCCTTTTTACTTAAAGTGTCTCTGTTGAATATTTCCATCCTCGAGATAATCGGTAGCGCAATTATGCAAAATATCAAAGAAGACAAAAGCACGATTCCTGCTCCTAATAAGGATGCTATATTGCCGCCGTTGGCCATCAGATTTACTGTCAAAGTAATGCGGTTGTATTTCATCACAAAAATGCTTCGATGTTCATTTCAACCGTTTTTTGCACTTAAAATGCAGAAAGCAGATAGCAGTTTTATTTGGCTGATAGTATATTCAATGTTTGTTTCCATTTGGGCATTTGCTATATGGATGGAAAGAGCATATAGAAATAAGATTAATCTACAGCCTCCACGGTGTACTAAGATAACATGCTCTCGTTGCAACACGAGAAGAAAACACCCTAAGTGGTTCAAATATAAGAATTGGACGTATTTTTTCCTATTATACCTTTCTCTGACCCTTTTTAATCTCTTCATGCAGATAGCATACTTTGCAAAAGAACTGGATAGTCGGGGAGAGCTTTTCTTGAAAAGAAAACACCAAATAATGATGACTATTTAGTGGCAATCGTGCTACTGGCTTTCGTGCTACTGGCGACTGTTGTGATTTTCGTAGTAATTCATTGGGCGACGGCCCATGTGTTCCAAGAGTATTACTTACATAACGGCCCACTAGAAACGGGTGATAGTACTTCTACCGATGAAAAGAAATCGGCGAATGAAAGGGCCATAATTTAACTTCATATTAGTTTTCATATAGTACTGTTGCGCTCATTGGACGTTTTTTAACAGCTTTTGAGTGTTTCTTTTCCAACATTGTTTGATATGAAACTGAGAAATGGTGAATATCGAGATAACTGTTGGGATTCTATTGTTGATAAAGGCTATAATAGTAGGTATACAGACCATACTCCTCGAGGATGTGGGAATCCGCAAAAGGACGTCGATAATTTTACATAATAATATTATTACTTCTTCCTTTATTTTATATGTTGTCATCCATTATCCTATTACTGAGAATTGGGTGAATAATTAGATAATTGTTGGGATTCCACTTTTACTAAAGGCTATAATATTAGATATACAGAATATACTAGAAGTTCTCCTCGACGATATAGGAATCCACAAAAGGGAATCGATAGTTCTACATAGTGTTATTATTTTATCTTCTTTCTTTTTATATGTTGTCATTCATTATCCTATTACATTATCAATCCTTGCATTTCAGCTTCCATTAGATTGGATGACTGTTTCTCAATCTTTATGCCATCCTCTTGCACCGTATGTAATAATATAATACTAAATAGATGATATTAGAACTTCATTCCAACAGTAATGTACTCGCAGCCATTATGGGGGAAGTTTCACTAGTTAAGATGCTGACCTTTACTAGTAGGTATTATAGTTCAATTCACTTAGAGTATTTTAGGCACTATGGCCGAGTGGTTAAGGCGACAGACTTGAAATCTGTTGGGCTCTGCCCGCGCTGGTTCAAATCCTGCTGGTGTCGTTACTTTTTGAGAGTATCATTTTTTTAATAGTCACTACGTTAGCATAGTTTCTTTTACAATTATAGAAGCACACATATCTTGAAAAAATAAGAGGTAATAGAACAATATGGACTTGCGAGTGTTCCACCAAAGCGATAAAGTAACACATCAACCTGTTTAATCACATTTCCTCTGAGAGTTCGCATTCGTTATGAAGTGCGTCATAAACGTTCGAACCTGATCATGTGATGCAAAACAATGTATTACCCTTCCTTATTGATTTTTCGACCATCCTCTAATTTTGGCTACGAAACTTTTTATAGCATAGGAGCACTTCCACATTTGGTACAATAAACTAATCCAGGTAATAGCAACAAGATCAAACGGCATCCATTCCGCGTCAACAAATAATTAGGAACTGTAATTGAACCATTTTTGTTATTTTATTTTTGTTGATTGCATGAAACAACCGCTCATTCTATCATGTCTCAAAGGAAGCTACAACAGGATATTGATAAGCTTTTGAAGAAAGTAAAGGAAGGAATTGAAGATTTCGATGACATATATGAAAAATTTCAATCAACAGACCCTTCCAATTCTTCGCATAGAGAAAAGCTGGAATCTGACCTGAAAAGAGAAATCAAGAAGCTGCAAAAACATAGAGACCAAATAAAAACATGGCTCAGCAAAGAAGATGTAAAGGATAAACAGAGTGTCTTGATGACTAATAGGAGGTTGATCGAAAATGGCATGGAAAGATTCAAGTCTGTGGAGAAGTTAATGAAGACAAAACAGTTTTCAAAGGAGGCTTTAACAAATCCAGATATAATTAAGGATCCTAAAGAACTCAAAAAGAGAGATCAAGTCTTATTTATTCATGACTGTTTAGATGAACTACAAAAGCAATTAGAACAGTATGAGGCTCAAGAGAATGAGGAACAAACAGAAAGGCACGAATTTCACATCGCCAACCTAGAGAATATTTTGAAGAAACTTCAAAATAATGAAATGGACCCAGATCCCGTGGAAGAATTCCAAGACGATATAAAGTACTATGTAGAGAATAATGATGATCCCGATTTCATTGAATACGATACAATTTACGAGGACATGGGTTGCGAAATACAACCTTCGTCAAGTAACAATGAAGCTCCAAAAGAAGCAAACAATCAATCTTCTTCTTTATCCAGCATTCGTTCATCGAAAAAACAAGAACGTTCTCCAAAGAAGAAAGCCCCACAGAGAGATGCTTCTATAGCAGATAGGGCGGTGACACCAGTGGCGCCTGCTGCAGAGTCAGCCTCGCAATCTATATCTTCTACGCCAACACCTCTGTTAGCTGATACGCCATTGCATACAGTGAAAGATGACTCAATAAAGTTCGATAATTCTATCCCTGGTACACCGGCTACCAATGTGTCCATGAAAAAGAAGGAATCAGAAAACGACTCAGAGCAACAACTTAATTTCCCACCGGATAGAACAGATGAAATCCAAAAAACAATCCAGCAAGATATAGAGACGAATGCTGCTTTCCAAAATCCTTTATTCAACGACGAATTGAAATACTGGTTGGACTCGAAAAGGTATTTGATGCAACCACTTCAAGAAATGTCACCAAAGATGGTATCGCAATTAGAATCCTCGCTGTTGAATTGTCCAGATTCTCTGGATGCAGATTCACCATGTCTCTACACCAAACCATTATCTTTACCTCACCCAACGTCTATCTTTTTCCCCAGTGAACCAATCCGATTTGTTTATCCGTACGATGTACCTTTAAATTTAACGAATAATGAAAACGATACTGACGATAAGTTCGGGAAAGATGGTAAAGCAAAATCCAAAAAGCATGACGATATCTATTCCAGAACTTCACTAGCCAGAATATTCATGAAGTTCGACCTTGATACCTTATTTTTCATATTCTATCATTATCAAGGTTCGTATGAACAGTTTTTAGCTGCTAGAGAACTTTTCAAAAATAGAAACTGGCTATTTAATAGGGTAGATCGTTGTTGGTATTATAAAGAAATCGAAAAGTTACCACCAGGAATGGGCAAATCCGAAGAGGAATCATGGAGATACTTCGATTATAAGAAAAGTTGGTTAGCGAGACGTTGCGGTAACGACTTCGTATATAATGAAGAAGATTTCGAAAAACTGTAAACAGTTTACTTTTACTTATATAATTCTCGTCATAATTTACCAAGTAAATATAGTATTCAAAATCCCCCAATCTGTAGTCTTAAACTTCATCTCCAGACATTATCTTCTTACTAAATAGAGATCGCATCATCATTACTTGCCAATTTATAACTCCTTTTCTAAAAACTGCTTGGAGAAATAGGTAATTTGTTTGAAGTTGTACTCGAAATCTTGTATGTCACCATACCAAGGATCTTCTATAATGGTCTGCACAGTCCCATCATTAGTGTTCCAATCACCGAAAAGGCAAACCTTAGCTCTAGAACCCTCGGGTTGTATTTTTCTTAGGTTATTAATGTTAGATTCATCCATACCAATTATATAATCATATTCATCGAAATGTTTGGTCTTTATTTTTTTCCCTTTATGGTTGATCTTAACGCCATGTTGCTTACAAATGGATACCGTACGGTGATCGGGGTTTTCTCCCACATGGTAATTAGAGGTACCAAATGAATCAATCTTGTCAAAGCGACTTCCTAGATTAGCCTTTTCGACTTCATGTTTGAAGATTGCTTCGGCCATTGGCGATCTACAGAAGTTACCCAAACAGATAAATGCGACTGATCTTTTTGGTTTTTCAATAGTCATTTTCCTGTTGGTCTTTTTTTCTCAGCTTTTTGCCTCTTACCCAAAGATCACAGGGACTCTGTTAGCTTTTATGTTTACATATTTTCTATCAGCTTGATATATATACTTTTGAATGGTGTGGTTTGCTCGAAGAGTTTGGTACTCAAACTCGGCATGTGCTGGCACAAGGAAAAAGAAAGAAAGCGCAATCATGGCAATTACACTTACACTATAAGAAGGAAATAAGAATGATTATCTGGAATATTGTTAAAAGTTGGAAACTATTTTTTTGCTTAATCGTTTATAAAAAAAGTTGTATTTAAATTTTATAGAGTTTTATTTCATTTTTTCACAAATAATATCATATTAAACCTGATGATCCACGATCAGAATTTAAAAAGCTTTTTTCAAAGGAGAAATAAGCTTGTCACCCTTATAGAATGCAATGGTCTTTTGAGCCCTTTCAGCAACGCCTTCTGGGGTGAAACCGAAGAACTTGAAGACCTCTGGTGCCTTACCGGAGGCACCAAATCTGTCAATACCGAAGGATTGGTGAGCGTATTTGCCCCAACATGTGGTAGCCAAAACTTCAACAGACATGATTGGAACATTGTCTGGTAAGACCGATAGTCTGTACTCTAGGGGTTGTTTGTCAAAAGTGAAGAAATCTGGTAGAGAAACAACACGAGCCTTGATGTTCTTTGCGGCCAAAGTCTTGGCAGCTTCAACACTCAAAGAAACTTCGGAACCAGTGGCAACCAAAATAATATCTGGGTTAGCAACATCTTGTAGTACGTAACCACCCTTGGAGGCGCTTTCAATGGAACTACCCTCCAATTGTGGCAAGTTTTGTCTAGACAAAGCAATGATACTTGGAGTATGCTTAGATTCTAAAGAGTTTTTGTAAGCGGCGGAAACTTCGTTACCATCAGCTGGTCTCCAAACTTGAATGTTTGGTAGAGATCTGAAATGTGCTAAAGTTTCGATAGGTTGATGTGTTGGACCATCTTCACCGACACCGATGGAGTCGTGTGTAGCAACCCAAATAACTGGGTGGCCAGATAGAGCGGATAATCTAACGGCACCGGCAGCGTAAGAAACGAAGTTCAAGAAAGTACCACCGTATGGTTTGTAGTTGGCACCAAACGCGGAGATACCGTTCATGATGGCACCCATAGCGTGTTCTCTGATACCGTATCTGATGTATCTACCAGAATAGTTACCTGAACCGGAAGAAGGAGGTTGGAAATCAAGGGCTTCCTTCCACCTGGTCAAGTTAGAAGGTGTTAAATCAGCAGAGCCACCAATCAATTCTGGCAGTTGGTTGTAAACATCCTCAAGAACAGTTTCTGACAATTTTCTAGTGGCCACAGCAGAATCTTTGGTGGTGTAAGTTGGCAACTTAGATTCCCAGTTGGCGGGTAGTTGGCCACTCAATCTTCTAGCCAATTCGGCACCTAATTCTGGGTACTTCTTTTGGTATTCGCTGAACAACTTGTTCCATTTGTTGTTGGCTTCGACACCTGGCTTTAAAATTGTCTTTTGGTAGTGGTCGTAAACTTCTTGTGGAACAACAAAGGACTTTTCTGGGTTGAAACCAAATTTTGTCTTTAGTTGTTTAACATCGTCTGGTTTCAAAGGAGCACCGTGCACGGAGTGAGAACCGGCATGCAAGGAACCGTAACCGATGGTGGTGGTCATCTTAATCAAAGTTGGTCTATCTTTGGAAAGCTTAGCTTGAGCAATGGCCTTGGCAATACCAGCTAGATCTTCGTTACCGTTTTCAACGTATAAAACTTCCCAGCCATAGGCTTCGTACCTCTTAGCGACATCTTCATCGAAGGAGATACTGGTAGCACCATCGATAGTGATTTTGTTATCGTCGTAGATGGCAATCAAGTTACCCAATTTCAAGTGACCAGCCAAAGAAGAGGCTTCTGAAGAAATACCTTCTTGCAAACAACCATCACCCAAGAAAACGTAGGTGTAGTTGTCAGACAAGGTGAAGTCTGGCTTGTTGTAAGTGGCAGCTAGGTTGGCTTGAGCCATGGCCATACCAACAGCGTTAGAGATACCTTGACCCAATGGACCAGTGGTGACTTCGACACCTGGCAACTCAAATTCAGGATGACCTGGTGTTCTGGAACCCAGTTGTCTGAATTGTTTCAAGTCTTCAATGGACAGATCGTAACCAGTCAAATGTAGCATGGAATACAACAAAGCAACTGCGTGACCGTTAGACAAGACAAATCTGTCTCTGTTGATCCAGTCTGGGTTGGTTGGGTTCATGCGCATTTGGCTCCATAAAACGTGCGCAGCTGGAGCCATACCTAATGGGGCACCTGGATGACCTGAGTTGGCCTTGGAGACGGTGTCCACGGCCAAAATTCTTATGGTGGAGACGGCTAGCTTATCAATGTCAGTGAATTGAGTCATTTTATTTGCTAAAGAGGTAAATATATAGAGTTGCTTGGGATGAGCTTCCTTCTCTGTTATACTTCAGTTTGATCTGAAACTTAAAAAATGAAAATAAAAAGGTAGACAACGATGAGAACGAGGAAATTAATTAATCAAGAAGTCACGATCAAGTATGTACGTAAAAGATCAGGGGGGAGTATGTACGTAACCAAAAAGATCGGGAAAGAGTTTATATATGAATCATGCTTGCGATCGTACCTTCTTGGCTTTCCAAGAAAATTTTTCATTTCTCGAACTTCTCGAGAGATCGCGAACGGAACTGCAAACGCTGCCGGCCTTTCTCGGAAAGAAAAAGCAAGAATCGATGGATACCCGCAGCGGAACTATAGTATAAGGGCTTTTAAGCCCGTTTCCAGGGTCAGGTAATATGTAATGCAGTAGTACTAGATCTTGTTAATCATCCATGACCGAAATGGAATTATGTTGTATTTTAGTCCCGTTGGCGTTTTTCGGATGGTTATTCCCTAGAGAAGAGACAGGTATGTGAAAAATGGCTCAATGCAGCTTGGGTCGTTGCAGAGCTTATCGCTTTGTAAGCGCATCGTATGTAAATATTTATGAATTTTATATTTGGTTGGAAAATTGTGACATTCGAGTAACCAACCGTTGGAGGAGCTACGCGATAGATAATAATATGGGCACGTTGGAAAACCTGAATATTAATTTATACTTACATTGTTGCTTGTGCTTCTGTTTAACGAAGTGAAAAAAAGCGTTTATTACGGCGTATACAGGTGACTATATAGACGTAGATCATTGAATATTGATATAATATAGTATTTTCCCCGGGGTTTCAGAATACTTCTAGGCTTTTTATTTATCGTTCATCATGTATTTCGAACTTGTCCTCAAACGGGCTCTCAGTACGACTGCCTTGGGTGCTCTCGCGTATCGATTCTGGGATTTCTAAATCTAGTATAAAGCTTCCTTCTTCGTCGTCATCATCGTTGTTCTGATCCTCGCTTGCCTCATTCTTTGCCATGTTTAAAAGATCATCTGCAACATCATCCGCTTCTGTTTGTTCCCCAATGACATCCAGGTCCTGAATCTCTTTGTCACTTTCTTCCTCCGCTATTTGAACCAGTTTGGGCTTAGCACGAATAGCAGTTATGAGATTATCCCCCGAGTCCTTATCGAGCCCTTGATTATGCTCATCATCGTCCTCATCCAGGCCATCTAAGATAGATGAACCTAAAGTTATATGGGATCTAATATCGCCAGGCGCATTTTGTCTCTTTGAGCTTGAACGTAGCTTTGATTGCAGTTTGTCGGCAGTCAAACCGCTTGTTACACCAGGAATGTAGGCAATAGGCAAAATGTTAGAAGCCTTTGTACGCGTGGTAGATGTGGAACTTCTGTTCCCCGGCACGTTAAGAGTCGGAGGTACTAATGGCGCATTAAACAGAGTGTGGCTTTCTTCCTTTCTCATATCCCCAGTACTTTCATCGTCGTCGTCATCGTCTTCATCGTCGTCGTCTTCATCGTCGAAGTAGTCCTCTTCGTTCCCGTAATTCTGCGATGTCTCTTCCAGCTTCAAAGCTTTATTTCTTTGCCTTTTGGGCTTCCAATATCTCTTATTGATGAAATACAACGCTACCAAGACAATAAGCATCGCACCACCCACAATACCCACGGTGAACCCTACAATCAATGAAGTTTTGCCATTTGAATTACTAGAACTAGAACTGGAGGAGGAAGTAGATAAACTGCTCAATTGCGAGTCGGATTGTTTCGCACAATATGTGGAAGGGCATTTGTCACATGTCAATGAAGTCATAACACAATATTCTCCTGAAGCGCACACAGGACATGATGGGGCGACCGACTCGCAAACAACACACCCGTCACTACCTCTAGCTGCAGATGTTGAAGAGGTGGCTGTGCTCGACAAGGATGAACTTGTAGAAGCCTTGGAAGTGCTTGACATTTTTATTTGATTCTTAGAAAACGAGTGTAACCGGTTTGTTGAATACAGTACCTCTCCTATTCTGCCCGGGAGCGCACAATAACAATAGCCCATTGAAACCATTTGATTTTAAATGGACTTCATGGACAATGTGGTATTATTTTTCTGTTGAGAGGGTAACGCGTTGTTTGTCGAGAATTTAACGCGTTTCGATTCCAAGAATGCAATACAGTCCGGAAATGTAAACAGTATTTATTGATATTTGGCATTATTTAGATTTTATTTATATCATGCCCGTACTCGATTTACACAAACAAGGGACGTTTATTTATTAAACTGTTCTATGGTTACGCTTGTTGTACGGGAGGCTGACCCTCTCCAGGCATAAGACAGAATTTAGTTCCCAACTGTGTTTCCGTTCCCGGATCGGATGATGGTAAGGGAACGGCAACGGGGTCTTCACCCTTGAAAAGTTGGTTCTTCTTAAAATTTTGATGTTTTGCAGTCCATTTTTTGAATCTTCCCTGCAAAAGATATATTTCTCTGCCCAAATTACTTTTAAGTGTGTCCCACACTCGTGGCACGTTTTCTTGGGTTTTGCCGCCAAGAGGGGAACTTCTATGGAAAATACGGAACATACCGCTGTTATTTTTGGAAGTACTCTTTTCAGAATTCAGCATATCAAGAGAAGTCCTGACATGTCGGTATTTCAGAAGAGTCTTTTTATTTTCTTGTAATGGAGGTCCGCTAATAATGCTTTCCGTATCATCAGTTACTAGCTCTTTTTTGATGTCGTTCCCAAATGTGGGGCTTATGGAGGATTTCTCACACTCCGAAGTGGGATGGATTTGGCAGGTTTCATCAATTTTAACGTATGTGTTGTCATTTTCAAAATCATCAGGAGTTAATGGTGATATAATATTTAATCCATTCATAAATTCATCAGTCTCAAAATATGGTGTCTTACCTTGTTCCATAAATTCCCCTTCCGATTCATATACTGTATCATCATTTCTCACTTCGAGGTCACCCGTCGAGAGTAGAGCTAATTTACTCTTGTTTTTCTTAAACCATTTATTTAATCTCTTCCTCCAATCACGATCATAGCAGCCATGCAATTGAGAAAGACTCTTTAGCTGTATATTTGAACTGCTTTCACTGTCCGAAAAATTCTTATGGGTTTTAAACCAACCAGAACAGGATCTGAAAAGAGTATCACTTTCAGTGACTTCTTTGATCACTTTTTCCAACCTGGCAATTTCTTGATCAGTTTTATCGTGAATATGATCAACCCTGACACCCAATTGTGCAGTCTCATTGACTAACCTTCGTAAATCTTCGCTTTCAGTCAAATGCGTTGGTATTTCAGCTTCCTCATCAAACTGGAAGGTTCGTTCATCATCAGACCTAAGCTCCGAGGGACTTAATGTTGTGGGTAAGACTCCAGAAATCATTTGCATGACTAAAGTTTATCTTTTTATTATGATTTTTGCTTTTTAGTTATACTTACGTTTGCTACCTTTACTTGTGAAGTCAGCTTCTTTTGTTAGCTTTTATTACAATACTTGTGAGATATTTAAGAAAAAAATTTCTAGAAGTTGCTGTCATAAGTTACATATTCTATATAAAATCTTTTTTTATAGTATTACTTTTTGTGACATTAAATGAAACACTAAATGGTCATAAAAAATTCAGCAAGAAAAAGAGAGAAAGACTTTTCCAAGAAAAAAAGAAAGGCCGAGAAAGAAGGCTTTTTATCCTCGTAGTGGATCCGGAAAATAGTTATTTATCAACACCGCAATTCCCGGCCGCTGATCCTTTCCATACCTATTTGCATTACTGTCACTTTGCGGTTGTATTCGGCCGCGTTTTCCCTTTCAGGTGCGGATGCAAGAGGTGTCCGAGGCAAGAAGGGTTAGGCTTTAGAAGAAAAATGCCAAGTATTTCAATTTCAATACTAAGAACGCAAAGATACAGGGGACTCTAACTAGACGAACTGGTCTCAATAAAAAAGAGCTTCATTTTATAGAACATAAAGCATACTATAGGACCCTACACCGGAAATATGTTGAAACGATCATCTTTAATATATCTATCGTGTGTCTTGATAATTACCATACCAATACTTTTGCATATATACAATGTTCCAGGACTGCCTCACGAAACCAATGAACATAGAGCTTCTCGAAAGCAAAAAAGAGCGTTAGCCAGTCCGGATAAACCCAAAGGCGGGAACGATGAAGAGCTATTCTGTGCGGTAACCAACCCAGTCACTGGATCATACATAGATCTATCACAACTATCTTCTACTCCAAATAAATTAAGGGAGGGCCAAAAACAGAATTCTGGCACTAACAAACATGAATCCTCCAAGACAAAGTGGTCAGTGAGAGGTTGGGGTTACGATACCAACTTCACCTTAGGTATTTGCTCTAGCCCTGTTGGCGAAGCTGAGTCTCAACAACTGTCCAATCTAACGGGTGCTTTCTACGTAGACCAGCTGAACGAGAATAGTTTAGTATCGATTGGCGACTTCAGTACAGAACCTGCATTAGTCGGCAGCCCCACTGCCAAGAAGCTAACCCTCAAATACGAAAATGGCTCCATGTGCCCGAACGGAAAGGACAAGAAAGCAACTTTATTGAATTTTGTCTGCGATAAAGAAATTCAGTCCAAGGCCCAGATATCGTACATCGGCAACTTACACAATTGCTCGTATTTCTTCGAAGTCCGCAGCATTTATGCGTGTCCCACCTCAAACAAAAAGAACGAGGTTAATGTTTTGGGTATATTTATCGGCATATTCGCCATATTCTTCTTAGTCGAATTCGCGGGGAGAAGATGGATCTATGCTAAACTAAATAGACACTTGAAAAATGATGACGAGTTAAATGACATATCGCCAGCTTTAAATGAGCAACCACACTGGGATCTCATAGAGGACGGCTCTCACTGGAGTAAATTCTTCAACGGAATAGCCAAGACGACAAGAAGGTTCACCAAATCGTTAATGAGGTCTTTAGTCAGGGGCAGGAGCAACCGCCAAGGCGGTATAAGACTACGGTCATCTCCATCCGCCTCTTCTTCTAGTCTCGCCAACAGAGAGTTCTTCAGAGACATGGAGGCTCAAAACGAAATTATAGACAGCCTGGACATTAATAGCCACACAACGGAAAGTGACCACCCAACTTTAGCAGAACACAGCGTATAAACTATACATAATTTACCCGTTCAGAATGCAATGCAGTAGAAACACTATGCATATTACATACAGAGCAACAAACGCGTTGGACATTTAATTTTCGAGGACCGCGAATCCTTACATCACACCCAGTCCCCCAACTGTTCCCCCACACACCATAGCCGACAAATCTTTTACTCCTTTTTTTACTCTTCCGCATTTTCTCGGACTCCGCGCATCGCCGCACCGCTTCCAAAACACCTGAACATTACATACTATTTTTCCCCTCTTTCTTTCTTTAGGGTGGTGTTAAATTACCCGCTCTGAAGCTTTGGAAAAGAAACAAAAGGCCACTTCGTTTCTTTTTCTTCGTCGAAAAGGGCAAAAAAAAAATTTTTACCACGTTTCTTTTTCTTGAAAATTTTTTTTTTTTATTTTTTCTCTTTCGATGACCTCCCATTGATATTTAAGTTAATAAATGGTCTTCAATTTCTCAAGTTTTATTTTCGTTTTCCTTGTTTCATGTCAACTTTTTTACATCCTTCTCAGTTAGAAAGAAAGCATAGCAATCTAATCTAAGTTTTAATTACAAAATGGGTAAAGAGAAGTCTCACATTAACGTTGTCGTTATCGGTCATGTCGATTCTGGTAAGTCTACCACTACCGGTCATTTGATTTACAAGTGTGGTGGTATTGACAAGAGAACCATCGAAAAGTTCGAAAAGGAAGCCGCTGAATTAGGTAAGGGTTCTTTCAAGTACGCTTGGGTTTTGGACAAGTTAAAGGCTGAAAGAGAAAGAGGTATCACTATCGATATTGCTTTGTGGAAGTTCGAAACTCCAAAGTACCAAGTTACCGTTATTGATGCTCCAGGTCACAGAGATTTCATCAAGAACATGATTACTGGTACTTCTCAAGCTGACTGTGCTATCTTGATTATTGCTGGTGGTGTCGGTGAATTCGAAGCCGGTATCTCTAAGGATGGTCAAACCAGAGAACACGCTTTGTTGGCTTTCACTTTGGGTGTTAGACAATTGATTGTTGCTGTCAACAAGATGGACTCCGTCAAATGGGACGAATCCAGATTCCAAGAAATTGTCAAGGAAACTGCCAACTTTATCAAGAAGGTTGGTTACAACCCAAAGACTGTTCCATTCGTCCCAATCTCTGGTTGGAACGGTGACAACATGATTGAAGCTACCACCAACGCTCCATGGTACAAGGGTTGGGAAAAGGAAACCAAGGCCGGTGTCGTCAAGGGTAAGACCTTGTTGGAAGCCATTGACGCCATTGAACAACCATCTAGACCAACTGACAAGCCATTGAGATTGCCATTGCAAGATGTTTACAAGATTGGTGGTATCGGTACTGTGCCAGTCGGTAGAGTTGAAACCGGTGTTATCAAGCCAGGTATGGTTGTTACTTTCGCCCCAGCCGGTGTTACCACTGAAGTCAAGTCCGTTGAAATGCATCACGAACAATTGGAACAAGGTGTTCCAGGTGACAACGTTGGTTTCAACGTCAAGAATGTTTCCGTCAAGGAAATCAGAAGAGGTAACGTCTGTGGTGACTCCAAGAACGATCCACCAAAGGGTTGTGCTTCTTTCAACGCTACCGTCATTGTTTTGAACCATCCAGGTCAAATCTCTGCTGGTTACTCTCCAGTTTTGGATTGTCACACTGCTCACATTGCTTGTAGATTCGACGAATTGTTGGAAAAGAACGACAGAAGATCCGGTAAGAAATTGGAAGACCATCCAAAGTTCTTGAAGTCCGGTGACGCTGCTTTGGTCAAGTTCGTTCCATCTAAGCCAATGTGTGTTGAAGCTTTCAGTGAATACCCACCATTAGGTAGATTCGCTGTCAGAGACATGAGACAAACTGTCGCTGTCGGTGTTATCAAGTCTGTCGACAAGACTGAAAAGGCCGCTAAGGTTACCAAGGCTGCTCAAAAGGCTGCTAAGAAATAAGGAAATTGATAAGACTTTTCTAGTTGCATATCTTTTATATTTAAATCTTATCTATTAGTTAATTTTTTGTAATTTATCCTTATATATAGTCTGGTTATTCTAAAATATCATTTCAGTATCTAAAAACTCCCTTTTTTTCAATCATATATATTTACAGGCGAGAGTCCAAGTGTTGAATTATCCCACTCCGGTTCTTCGGGGTTGTGGATCATTTTGTCAATAGCCGAAATTACATCAGAGATAGAGCCTCTTACTTGCTTCATGGAATTCCTTTCTCTTAACGTCACTGTCTCATCTTTTATAGTTTCAAAATCTATGGTGATACCAAACGGCGTACCCAACTCATCGTTACGGGCGTATTTTTTACCAATTGAAGTATTGGAATCGTCAATTTTAAAGTATATCTCTCTTTTGCGCAAAATCTGCGAGATCTCCTTGACTATACTGGGGAAGCTATCATTATTTGATATTGTTGTTATAAATACTTTGATCGGCGCTATTTGTAATGGAAAGGAGAAGAAACTTCTTGACTCATTGCCTACTCGAAATTGGAAACAATGGTCAAATATGCAGTATATAATACGGCCTAAACCAAATGAGGGTTCAATGACATTAGGAATATACTCTCTTATATGCTGCAAAGTTGACTTCATTTTAATAGTAACCAGACTGCTATCTAGTTCCACAATCTCGCCATTTGCTCGGCAGGTAAATTTACCGCTCCTGTTCAGTTCTTTATGCCTACTGATTAATTCATCCTGGGAAAAATTTGACAAAACAGAATCGATTACTTTTGCTTTTTGTTTGAATTTTGATCCAAAATTCTTCTTGTTCACTTCTATGACCCACTCAGTTCTTTCTTTTGGGGTATCTAGCTTTTGCCTTACCGTCAGACTTCTCCCCGTTTTCTTGGAGTGTACAGTTAAATCGAAAGCCGCTCTATCAGCACAACCTACACATTCAATCCAACCGTACGACGTCAATATTTCACCGTCCCAGCAATCTGTGGCATAGTGTGCCATTTCATTCTTCAAATGCTGGCGAAATCTAAATTTGTTCTTATTAATGCCAGCTTTCAACAGAAATTGATGAACTCTTGCCATAAAATATCCCAATGTTTCGTTTTCTACCATTCCGGATTTCACTGCCTCACCTATTGTCATTCTCACGGGAAGTGGAGGTTTACCACTCTCCTGTAATCGACGTGAGAGTAGTGAAATCTCTTCATCTAACACCTCATTGAATTTTGCATGCGACTTATTTAACGGATCAACAAAATACTCAATTTCTGCCATTAGAAACTCTCTCACCCTTAATAGCCCACTTCTGGGGGAAATTTCATTTCTGAATGACTTACCAATGGAAGCAGATGCGAACGGAATCTTCCCTTGGTTGATGTCCAACAATTTGTTGAAATTGAGGAACTGTCCCTGCGCAGTCTCTGGCCGTAAAAAGCCTTTCAACTGTCCTGAAGCTCCAATTTTAGTTTGGAACATCAAATTAAATGAGGTTAGTGCGTCTAATACATCATCAGTGACTGGATCACTAATTTTATATTCCTGCATAATACGATTCAACTCAGGACCCGTAAACCCATCAATCGTGGCCAATATGTTCTCCATCTTTTCAAAATCCTGTGAATCGACATCCTTGTTCAGCAGCCTTTTCTTCAACGTCTGTTCGATCAAATGATCTGCTCTGTAGTATTCCCCAGTCTTTGGATTTCGGCACATCCAATCAGTAAATTTATCTACATGCCCAGAAGTTTTCAGCACATCGTAAGGAGTTAGCATTGGCCCATCAACCTCAAGCATGTTTTCCTCCATAATAAAATGTTCTCGCCATAGTTGAATTAAGTTATTTTTCAACTGACAACCAGGAGGTCCCAAATCAAATAAACCTGAGACACCACCATATATCTCAAAAGAAGGTGTGTAGAAAAACCTTCTCCTCAATGTACTTTCCAATTTATCTCTTTCAGAATTGGACATTAACGCCATGCTGATGTGATGTGTCTTCCATCTCACTAACAAAACTGCCCTTAATGTGTCACATTTCATTGTTTTTCAGTTTCATTGTTGAAGGGAAAAAAGGGTTGCACCTACTATCGCTCGTCCATGAATTTGCTGCCATACACATAGTTCATCGAAACTGATCAATATGCCCGATCACTTTTGTATCCTATCAAAGTTATGCATTACTTACTTACTTACTTGTTAATATACCGTACGCCAAGCCTACTTAGTTACTGTTAATTATGACACACGCTTATGATTATAATCGTACGGAGAGACCACCAACCCTTTGTTCTTCCTGGCACCTCTGAATATAGTTTCTAAAATGTCAATCATTTCTTGTTTGTCGTCCACAATAAAGTTCAACTTGTTGTTGTTCCCAGTACCAAAATCACACATCATGTGCTTATTCTGGTAAAAAAACATTACCGTCATGGGATCCGTCAGCTCGTACATCTCATCAAAATCTGGAACTTCATCAATATCACATAAATAAATAGCTGCAAAGTTCCTTACCCTTTCAGCAATCGAAGATAACAACTCGTCCATGATCATACATTGTCTATCATTTTTGCGACCAAAACGAATGATCACGAGTCGTTTAGTCTCCGTAACAATAGCTTGGTCCACATGCCATCCCGTACGCAATTGAGGCAATAACACACTAGCCATCAAAACTTGACTTCTTGCTCTGTTTTCTCTGCGTACTATTTCTATCTGATGATCCAATTTAGTAAGTAAGTTCAGTTTTTCCACTTTGCGAAGCGGCCATTGGCCCAAAAGAAATACAACGAGTCATCTCCTCGCAGTAAACTGTCCAGCAGCAAAGAAACAGTTAAGGAAACTCCAAAGAGAGCACTTACGACTGTAGCATGGATGAAAACGGTTCAGTAAAGCCTGGCTATGGACTGAAGGGACTCAATTCGGGAAATTCGAGGTCGAAAATGGATAAGGATCCCATCATTAGTAAATTTCATAGGGCTGGTCTCAATGATCCTGCAGACGAGGAAGATAATGATGTCGATGGTAATCGCAACACTAGCTGGATAACATCAATGATTAGTGACGAAAGACATAAGGTGGAGGGAAAGTTTATGGTGGATGACGGGGAAGATTTGCATTTATGCAAGACCACTTTGAACAAATGTGATGCTCTAGTGAAGATATTAACGGATATAATTAAGTTAGAGTTTGTCATTCATCAATCATGGTATATCAGATCCCTGTATAAAGGTGTCTTAATTCAATTTGAAGTAGAAATATCCGGTGGAAATAGGAATAACGCCGGCGATAGTGGTGGCAATGATGATAACCACAACAGTAACCAGGACGACAGCTTTTATAAGGACTTAAGCTTAAAATGCATCAAAAAATGTGAGAAGTCTTCCCTTGCACTTGAGTCGCTGTCAAGAGACATTGACAAGATAAGAGATTTCATAATGTCCAACACGATAGAAGAAAATAGGGTTGACAGGCTTTTGCAAAATTCGATGACCTTATTATTGGAATGTTGGATCTACTCTATGAAGCGATTACGCCGTCTAAGGATGAAGATTGCAGGCATCTTTGTTAGGTCCAAGCTTTTGCTTATTGATCATGAATTAGTAACCATATGGCATTTTTTACAGGAGCAAAACGAGCACGAAACGGTAAATAATGAGAACGAACTAAAATTAGCAGAGACAATAAAATCATACAGAGCGTTCATTAAGATATTCATTCAACAATTGGAAGACTCCGAAGCGGGATCTCCATCTTCCTCTCTGTTTGAAGAATGCTTACACGTTTTTTTGGATATCGAATCGATGTACAACTCTTTAAACCTAAATTGGCTATTGAATGAAAACAAAGCATTGCAAGAAAGACTAATGTCATCATCGTCAACATCGGAAAGCGAACATGCTAAGAGTCTTCCTGTTATTGACGAGACAAAGGAGATTGAAGATATCAGCTCATTTGTCAATAGCATTGTGGATGCATCCATGTTGACACATGATTTGACTCCAATCAATTCATCGGACAGTGACAATTTGTCAAATGGAGAAATTGACCGTCTAGATGGAAGAAGATTATCCTCCTCTACTTCAGATATGTCATTGATGATGCAAAGGACATCGCTACAGAAACAACTTCCTACCCTGTTAACCGCCTTTAATAACGCAAGAAGACTAGAACAAGAATTGCAGAATGCATGCAAAGTAGATGATAACAAAAATAGCACCGAAGATACTGATTCAAGTGTACGACAGAACGAACATGCTATGTCTTCAAGTGTATCCTCCATAATATCCCAAAACTCTACATTAGCATCACCGTCTCCTCCGTTGTCATCGTCCTTTATATCTACTACATCCTCACAATCAAGTTCTCGTATGGCCACATTGCCACTGTCTTCTTCATCTTCATTATTGGAAACGCAATCACAAACGCTGAAGAACAACATGTCGCAATGGTTGAACCAATCGCGGTCTGGCCTCAACGGTACAAAACTTATACCAACAAACCACATTGGCTTTCATAGTAATGTTCTGAATACTTTGTACGGTATCGGTGGTGGTCCAACATCCAGATCCTACAAATCTACTCAACCCTCTTCACAAAACACATGACAAAAAGCTGGAAAATGATGAACACAAACACCTGATAAGAAAAAGGATATCATTGCTACCTAAAAGAAAGTAAAGAGAGGATTGACTACATATATACAAAGCAAGACATCTATCATAAATAACACATATAACAACTAATGCATGCATCCATTCAATAACCGTTTTGTGCGTATGCATTTGCCAAACTCAAATCATGCTCACTTACATTCCTCTTTTGTTTTTTAATCCCATCGCAGCGAGTTTTAACCTGAAAAAAGTAAAAGAATAGTTGAAAAACAATAACATTGATGTCAAACTAGCCATTCATAAAGGTGTGTGCCTTTTAGAAATCTGTACCTTGCTTCCTATTCCGAGCGTTCAATAAGACGCATCCAGGCTTTTATTCACTTAACTCGCTATACAGTTTTTGTACACATGTCAGAAAAGGCTTCTGAAGAAAGACCTATACGGCTGGCCGTTCTGGGAGGTTCTTCTACAGGAAAGACCTCCCTGGTATCTAGGCTTACTGTTAATATTGTCCACGAGGTTCACTATCCGACAAGAAACCAAACTAACTGGCTTTTCGACTTTGTTCCCTCATCGATCTTGGCCAGGGCTATATTGGACGAACAAGCTCACGAAAGACTTTGCCTTCGTTCTCCAAGCAGTCAAACTTTAGAGCCTATTTTTCCATCACCTGAGGTTTCTAAGAATGTACTACTGTCACCATTGGTATTTCAGGCTTCCACTGATAATTTCCAATCAGTGAGATCACACAACAAAAGCCACTCCAGGAGATCCCTATCTCTAGATAAATCTGATTCTCCGCTGTATCAAACTTTTTCCGATGAATTTCACGTCAAAGATGTTCCTAAGAACAAGGCAGATAAGCTTGACGTTATCAATCACTTTAAACTGCCCCTGAACTACATTCCTCCCACGTACGCACCAATCCAGATTGATATTATTGATACCCCCGGTTTTAGTCCTGATAATGTAGTGCCGTTCTTAGAGGTTTCTCTCTTCCGAAATTTAGGAAGATCTATCCTACATGGATTAGCAGATGAGCCAAGACGGCCTGTATCCACTACTTCACTATTGGTTGCCTCTGGCGCTTCTGAGTTAAACGGTAAAGTTGACGGCTACATATTGGTGTATAGTGCGGTCCCCGAATTAAATCATATTGGAGGTCCTCCGGAATATGGGGACGATGTATCAAGCACAGATACGGATGAAGTCAGTGATGGTGGGTTTCAGCTATTAAAAGTAATCAGAAACTGCATTTTAGATGCTTGGACTGAATTTCGAAATTACGAAAAAAGGTGGGAGGAAGGTAAAGAGGATGATATTTACTCATTGGTTTACAGTTTGAGACATCTATGGAGCAAAAATAGCAAAGAGAAAAGCGCCAGAATAGAACAATTGAGATCCTATAATACCAAATTAAAATCTATTGAATTAGACCCCTCATCCCCTGATTCACCACCACCATGCATTATCGTATGTTCTCATGTTAATCATGAATTAGCAAGTCCGATGTTAATTGAAATGGGAAGGCAACTAGCGACAAATTGGAAATACGGATTTGTTGGTATAGACAGCATGAATGATCTAAATGTTGATGTGGCTGTTAGTTTGCTAATCAAGGAAATATCAGAAAAGATGAAGCTATTAGTTTCTAGTTTCAATGGAAGTAGTAACAGTGGTAATTCAGCTTCAATTTACAACTCTCATTTAGTGAATGATAAGAAGAAAAACAACAACACAGGTTTAAACACCAATATGATAAAGAAAATTATCAAATAATTGATAAAAGGGGCAAAGAACCGCCGTCTTTAATACTCTTATTGTCATGATACATCGCACTTTTGCACGCATTGAGAGAATATGTATATATAGTCATGTATGTATATATACAAACGTTCTTTCTAATAAATTATGTGCACCGAAAGGAAACAAATAATTATATTTTGTTGAGCTTTATGGTGCCATCATCATACCCAATTAAACACCAGCTACATTCCGCCAGCGCTTTAATACGTCTAAGTTCTCCTAACTTCAAACCATTTGATTGCACAGCAAATGATTCCAAACCTGTCATTGCTCCCACTTTGTAGTTATGAGATTTTGAGCTGGATTCTGTATTTGAGCCGCTGCCGTTTGTTAAGTCTCCAATAGAGCTATCGCTCACAACCAAGTTGTTTTTTGACTTCATAAAAGTTTGCACCACTTCTGAAGTACGCATATCAAGAACAATTGTTATTCCCGACCAACTACTCACGAGTAAGTAATCGTCCGTTATTTTATCAATATGACTGATGTTTTTCAAGGGAAGATAAATTCTTGCTGGTTCGCTTACTCTCAGTGTGCTTGGACACTTTATAAAAAATGCATTTTCTTTACAGTATTTCGTGGCAGGTTGTAAACTCACTGAGATTTTGTGCTTGGTTATGAAATCATCTGTGGAACAGCTATAAAGTTCATCACCGCTAACACACATATTAAGTATCGGGTTCGGATAATGATCATTAGAAACATGGACCAGTTCGGCAACGTCTCGGTGAAGACTTTCATCAAAAGTAGTTTTAAATCCAACTATAAATCCATTTTCAAAACCTAAAAATATGACATCGTTTAATCTAGCAAACCTCATTATTATACCAAATTTGGAATTCTTGGGAATTTGTAAAAAATCCTGCTTTTTCAAGTATTTGGGGAAATTAATATTACTGAATGGCCTTTTCAATTTGAATGTTGAATCTTCTATTATCCGGTATATATCGATAGATTCCGAATCATCAGTATGGCAGCAAATTAACCTATAGTCTCTATTATCTTTCTTAGGTTTCACTTGAGCCTCAATGATAAAATTCGCAAAATTGAGTGTGTTTATTGGCATCTCATAGATTTGAGTCCATTGCGGATCTTCCGTCTTATTGGCTTGATTTGGCTTTTTGACTAAATCTATAGATCGTAGCGCAGATTCTTCTAGCTTGAACATTCGCAGCATGGAGTCTTTAGAAAGAATGCAGAGTACAGCTGTAGATTCCACCCACCGAAACGCTATAATGTGCGGGTTGCCTTCGATTTGTGTACATGTAATCGGTCTCTTGGTCACCAAGTTCCACATGACAAAATAACCGTGATTATCACCGGATAATAAGACTGGTACGTTTGAAACAGACGGTGCTTTGATGACCTGCAGAGCTGTAATGCCCTTTTTATGATAACGTAAGGTGAAATCGGATAAAGTCAGCGTTCTCTTTAGGCTTTTCTCATTACTAGAGCCCCCCATTTCTTCCACCTTCTATATTCTTTGACCCTTCTTTGGATTGCACATGTCACCTATTTATACACGTGCTCAAGTACATAAAATATAACTTAGTTTCTCTGCTTTTCTGTCTTACTCATCACCGTTTCGTCTCAACATTTGCTTAGAAATCGAAAAAATTCGTTACAAATTTACTTAAAAGAAAAAGTGAAGAGAATAATAGCCATCACTTGCAAAGACAACGCAATAGACGCTGGTGTGGACGAACTAGTAATAGAGAAGGGGAGAAATAGACGCATAATGATGACTAGGGAAAGCATAGATAAAAGAGCAGGAAGAAGGGGTCCTAATCTGAATATTGTGCTAACGTGTCCAGAGTGTAAGGTCTACCCACCAAAAATCGTTGAAAGATTTAGTGAAGGGGATGTTGTATGCGCTCTTTGTGGTCTAGTTTTATCAGATAAATTAGTCGACACCAGGTCTGAGTGGAGAACATTTTCCAATGATGATCACAACGGTGATGACCCAAGTCGTGTTGGTGAAGCTTCAAATCCTCTATTAGATGGGAATAATCTATCTACAAGGATCGGGAAGGGTGAAACTACGGATATGAGATTCACCAAAGAGCTGAATAAGGCACAAGGAAAAAATGTTATGGATAAAAAGGATAACGAAGTACAAGCCGCATTTGCTAAGATTACTATGCTGTGCGATGCAGCTGAATTACCTAAGATTGTGAAAGATTGTGCCAAAGAAGCATATAAACTTTGCCACGATGAAAAAACGTTGAAGGGGAAATCGATGGAGAGTATAATGGCTGCGTCCATATTGATTGGGTGCAGACGTGCTGAGGTGGCAAGGACTTTTAAAGAAATCCAATCTTTGATCCATGTCAAAACTAAAGAGTTTGGGAAAACTTTGAACATAATGAAGAACATTTTAAGAGGTAAGAGTGAAGATGGTTTCCTGAAGATTGATACTGATAATATGAGTGGTGCCCAGAATCTTACATATATACCCAGATTCTGTTCCCATTTGGGTTTGCCAATGCAAGTCACCACTTCTGCTGAATATACTGCAAAGAAATGTAAAGAAATCAAGGAAATTGCAGGTAAATCTCCTATTACCATTGCTGTTGTTTCCATCTATCTAAACATCCTGCTCTTTCAGATCCCTATTACGGCAGCAAAAGTTGGCCAAACTCTGCAAGTTACTGAAGGTACCATCAAATCGGGTTATAAGATACTTTATGAACATAGAGACAAGCTTGTGGATCCACAACTTATCGCTAATGGTGTAGTGTCTTTGGATAGCTTACCGGGCGTCGAAAAGAAATGATGAAGTGGTAAAACAATAAATTATAAGAATAAGGAACATGAGTAAAATGCTTATGTCGGGGGGTTACATACAACCTTATTCTATGGCAGTTCAACTAAATATTTATTTATTATCTTACTATTCAAAAAATAAAATGAACACTTTATAATTTAACAAGATTTTTTTTTCTTTTTGGAGGTATTCAAAAAGGTAAAAGTTAAACAAGTTATTTGAAATATATGTACATACATACATACGTGTGTATATTCAAATGGTGGCGTTTAACCCATACCGAATTGCTTTGCCATTTGTTGCATTTGTGGATCTTGCATCATTTTCATCATTTCGTTCATATCAGGCATTCCTCCGCCCATTCCACCACCCATTCCACCACCACCAAACATGTTCATCATATTTTGCATTAGACCTGGGTTTTGTTTCAGTTTTTGTTGTGCTTGCTGCATCATTTGTGGAGTCACTTTTGGCATACCAGGCATATTGGGCATACCGGGCATACCGGGCATACCAGGCATATTTGGCATACCGGGCATCCTAGCATTGGCTCCAGGGGCGCCTGGTTGTTGTTGTGTTGCGGTTTGTGCCATTCTCGCCATCATTTGCTGTTGCATCAATATCATTTCTACTTCGAATACAGAAGTACCTGAACCCTTAGCTACACGAACCATTCTTGTAGGCTGTTCGATGAACATTCTACCATCAGATTCTAGTTCTTCTCTGGTCATGGAATCCAAGACGTAAACCATTTTCTTCATCTTTTGGGACGTTTCCTCCTCCCCAACTTGATTCATCATATTACTCATACCAGGAATCATCTGCGCTATATTTGATAATGGGCCCATTTTCATTATTGTTTGCATTTGCTTCTTGAAATCTAGCAAGGTGAACTTACCCTTTTGAATGTTTTCCATTGTAGCTTTTGCATCTTCCTTGTTAGAAACGGTTTGTAATTGTTCAAAAAGACTTTCTATATCACCGATACCCAGCAGTTTGGATATGAATGATTTGGGAGAGAACTTTTCCAAATCATGAATATGCTCACCAGTACCAATAAAGATAATCGGAGTGTTCGTAGCTGCTACAGCCGAGATTGCCCCACCTCCTCTAGCATGTCCGTCCATCTTAGTTAATATAATGGCACCAAAATCAGATGATTCTTTGAAAGCCTTGGATTGTTGCTCTGCAGCTTGACCGATAGAAGCATCCAGAACCATAATAGTCTGGTTAGGTTTGATGACATTAGATATCTCAATCATTTCTTGGAACAACTCTTCTTCTTGATGATGCCTACCCGAAGTATCGACAATAATAATATCAAACTTTTCTTTCTTAAATTTGTTAATACCTTCTTCTGCGACTTTAGCAGGATCAGTTTCCGTATATGACCCATAGAATGGAATTCTCGCTCTTATGGCATTTTGTTTCAATTGGTCAAATGCACCAGCACGGAAAGTATCCGCACATACCAAACCCACTTTAAAACCTCTCTTCGAGTAGTAAACCGCTAACTTTGTACAGGAAGTAGTCTTACCTGAACCTTGCAGCCCGACAAACATTATAATGTTTGTCTTTCTTTTCTTGGGCACAAAGGCCTTCTCTTCACTACCTTCGCAGGTGACCAGCTTACATAGTTCATCAAACACCGTTTTCTGAATAAGCTTCTTAGTTTGTGCGTTGGTTGTAGACTTCTCACTACGGTTTTCACTCAGCAGTTGTGACCTTATATTATTTCGTAATTTAGAAACCAGGGCAATATTAACATCCGATTCTAACAACGCAGTTACGATGCCCTTTAACATTACATCTACGGATGTAGCAAAGTCATCCTGTGTATTGGAAATTGCATTATTCACAGCAGAGTTAATCCGCTTCCCCAAATCAGCCAAAACCATACTTTAGATAGACTTGCTGCTGTGCTCTCTCTTTTTTCCTTCCCGGTCCTTGCTATTCAACCACTTTCATTATCTTGTTTTACCACTATTTTTTTCACTTTGTTGACGCCTTTGTCGTTAGCGGTGATTTTTCGATAATGAGATGAACGAAATGGCCATCATTATTATAACAATATAGCTAGTGACTGCAGTATAGGAGAGCCCGCAATTGCCGGTGTATAGAACCCACAAGGCACCCGTGAACAATGGACAGTGTTTGGGACGATGCTAGAATAGAAGACGGAACGGTGGAAGAACCAGCGGGTTCCTCTCATGCTCAGGAGAAACTCGCGCTGATAAAATCAACATTGCTTAAACTAGACCAAGATGATAAATTAGAAAGCGGTTCCTGGGTGCAACTAGTCAAATTAATCTGTGACGAAGACCTTGAAGAAGAATTTACCACATTCAAGGAGTTATTGAAGGAAGTCAGAAACGTTAATGACAAATCCATTACGGGTGTTGCCTTAATTCATTATATCATTGCGTTTGATCGTGCAGATTACATTGAGTTGCTACATGATAACCCCTCTGGTGCAAAGCTAGATTTGAATCTTGTTGATGACATTGTAGGCTACACACCTTTGATGTGGAGTTTCAGTTTACAGAGAAGGAACTGTTGCTTGGAGTTGTTCAACGCATTCGACGAGATAAACTTCAACATGACGAATAAAGCTGGACTAACTGCTTGGGATATGGTTCCTCCATATTCACCGCTTTCAGAATTTTTGGAACAAAACAATATGTTTCGATACCGTACTGAAGTAAAACGTGAAATACCTCAAATTTCTCAACCAAAGGACACCTCTCTTCTATTGACTAATGAAGATTCTACCACAAAGGAAACTTTTGATAATATTGACTTACAAGTGGCCGGTTTAACCTTGTCTCCTGGCGCAAATGACAACCTGTTTCTGGATTCAGATGATAAGAACATGAACCATTCGCAGGGAGCCGCAACATTAATCGATCCAACATATACAGAAGATTATCACGGTACCTTTGATTATGATAAATTATCTGCGGACCAGTACTTGGAATTTTCGGATTTCGATATACCACAAATCTTAAATCTATTGATATCCCTACCACAAAAGGAACCTCACATGACGACCTATCCTGCTGGTTTAATATACCAATGTATCAGGTATGCTGATCATAAGATAAAGTCTAAGTCACTAGTAGAATCATTGATTAACTTATCTCTGACAAAAATCTTGACCAGTGTTTCATCCAACGGAGCTGCAGGGTTAGTCTCCACAGAAGCATCTTTACAAGCAGGTGACATTGTATTGCAATCGTATTGGTTAAGTTGTCTATCGTTTCTCTATTATTACCTCTGTAGAGACGATTCGTTTTTCAAGAGGCATCCGAGCGTGTTGCAGGAACTGATCAACACCATCCATTCTATTATTATAGAACTGACATCTTCCATTCATTGCAGGTTAATTTCTTTGATAGATTCAACTTTGCTATCATACACGACAATTCAAGATGTTAAACAAACTCTATATAAAAGAGACTGGAACTTTTTCAAAAAGAGAAAGCAGGCCAAGCTCTTATTGAAGGAAAAGAATAGAAAACAATTAAAGGATCAACAAAAAAAAGAACATCATCGAAAAAGTCAAGATCAAGAAAACCGGAAAGAAGAAGAGAATCAACAAGATGGGAATGATTCAGATGATAGAGTATCAACTAATGATGATAACAACTCCAATGCTTCGCTGTTTTATGATAAGGAAATTTTAAGACATTTATATCCTCCGTCATTCGAAGAACAGATGAAACCTTCTCCACTAAAGATTGTTCAAATATTTGGCGCTTTGTCTTACGTTCTCAATTTACATCAAACGCATCCAATTTTTCAACAGCAATGTCTCTCTATATCAGTTAATTGGTTTGCCACGACTTTATTCAATAAGATCCTGAAGGACAAAAAGAAGAGATCGTTATCAAGGGCCCATGCCATTCAAATTAGACTAAATCTTTCAACACTAGAATCATGGATACAGAATAACGATTTCTGTGTTCCTAAACCGATGCTTATTGATGACTTCATGTGGCAGCGCTTTCCAATAACTTTAATTCGCGATGTTGGCGAAATAGACCTATCGGATCCGATATTGAGAAATGTGGCAACTTACAAACCTGTAGATGAAAATAACAAAGACTGGATATATGATGCGTCAAACTCATTATTTTACTACCAACCTTTCCATAAAATTGCCCAAATTCATCTTGAGCCAGTTTTCCAACTGTTACAGTGGTTACAAGTAGCTACAACGCTCGATAGTGAAGAATCATTGACATCAACAATGAGTTTATTACCAAGAATTACCCCTGTACAGCTACTGAAATCTATGGAGAAATACAACTACGAATTGAATGAAAATAAATTTAATTCTAAACTGAAGAAATTTTTAAACAACAAAATCAAAGATAATAAGATGAGCAAAACAGATGCATATCTGCAAGAACATGAAATTCCGTATTTAGTGCTACCAACTATTCCTGAAATGACAGACTTGTATTCAAAGGGTCCCGATTCGCATTCTTTCCAACCGTTTTTGCCTGGTAGTATCCAGGACGATGTTTATGAAATTCACGATGCCAACTTCAAACAAAGACAAAATGAGCCACAGATTTCTCAGAATAACTCGAATAGGTCAGATTCCTCTGAAGATGAAGATGAGGCGCAAGATGAAGCTAAAGGAGGTTCAAGAGAAAGTACAGAGATCGGCGAAGCAGCCGAATCCGAAGGCAACGCGTTTAATGGAGGTAATGATGATTATTTTAAAGAATTAAATATTCCGTCTTCCACTGCTCAACGTCCTACTTGGTCGAATAATGATGACATAGAACAAAATCCGTGGTAGTATGTATGTTAGAACAGTGAACTTTTATATGAAAATTTTTTCTTTAATGATTCTACGGATGTCTTAATCTTATCCTTCTTTTCAAACGGATGAAAGGATGGAAATGTAAATAATCAACCAGAAGGAGTGGTTTCTTGATGTTTTTGACGTGGATTTAGTTACAACATTTTTTTAAAGCTTAAAATATTATTTGTTTATTTTTATTAAGATATTATGGACTCACAATTTGGGCTCTCGTTGTTCTTCAAATTCTAAATCTTGCTTGAAAAATCCGTCATTGAAACGATTTGGAGAGGTCTTCTTAACAAAAGCTTGAGAGCTTTCAAGTTTTGAATTTTTCGCATGGGGATCACCATTTTTGAGCGAATTCTGAGAATCATTTGAGGACACAGAAAATTTCCTATTTTCTTTGTTCGCAAACATCTTTGAAGCATTTATATTTGAAGCCGACGGTGGAGCTGGAAAAATTTCAGTTTCTTTTACCTTTTTTTCTTCAAGTTTTGGAGATAATGTATTTAACGGTTGTTGCGAAGGTCTTCTAGGCACTGGTCTTCTATTGGAAATCATTTTTGGATTGGAAGTAAGTGTAGGATTATCTGATTCCTTCTCATCTGCTGAATCGTCATTTTTCTTATCCTGTACATCCATATCATCCATATCTTCGGTGTCACTTGAATTCCCAACATTATCTTTGTACCATCTACCGATTTTCTTAATTGAGTTCTTAAAATATTTCCTTGACTTAGTAGAATTTTCGGAACTGGAAACATCATCGTTCGTCGCTGTAGTAACTGTTGTCTGGGCTGTAGTCTTGGTTGTCACCCCAGACACGTCAACAAGATCCTTTAGATTTTCTTTCTTCCTTTCTGGCCTTAAGGCTTTTTTAATTCGACTCTGAGTTTTCGTCCCACCTTCTTGAACTGCTGCCAAATGTTCTCTAGCACTGGTATTATTCATACCTGAGGCTGCTGCTGTAGTGTGAGCCCTCGCCACTGCCTCAGGATCCTGTTCCTCCCAAATACCACCTCTGTAAATCTCATTAGGTGTTGGATAGAAAACAATATCATCCATAAACGGAACAACCAGGGACTCCTTTACGGCTTCGGCAAATTTACTTTTAATAGCGTTGGTAACGACGTTGTACGATAATTTGCTTGAACTGACAATAGGCTCGATTTCGAAATCCATTATTGGTTCTGTACGGAAGGCATACCAGACTCTATTTGATGGAGGTGGTTTGATTAGAAATAAAAGTGGACCGGAAAATTCTTTAATTTTTATGGACAACTGCAAAGAAACCTCTCTTTGTTTGAAATGTGATCCCAAGTTAATATTCGCCTTTGTCGCAATAATAATCGTCAAGTTTCCCTTGTATTGAACGTCGATAGCAATCTTGGTGGAACCCTCAGGAGACAATTCTAACAGTTCCGGAGAGGTGAACAATGGTGCACTATCACCCACATCGACCTTTTCAACGACCAAATCGTCCAAGAACCCTGGAGTTTTTATTTTATTTAACTTCTTGCAAATTTTCTCATGAATGAACTTATTCAATGTATCGGTTTGTTGCAATGAAAGAAATAATCTGCCAAGAAGAGCATTTAGCCACTTGGTAGTTAACTGGTTTTCAGTGGAATTAATATCTTGAATCAATTGTAACATATCCTTAGTCTTCAAATGAGCGGCGTTAGCTGAAACACTAGGGTTCAATAAACCAGTTGAGGAGGTATTATTGTTTTTCGAGGCATTGATCAATTGGTAATACCAATCTTCTTTATCCATGTTATTATCAAAATACAAAAAGAACTGGTTCGAACTATGAAACTGTGATTGGTATTCGTGTGTAGTGTCATTAGTGGAGATATCACCATTATTCGAGTCTGCACTGGTAAGTGGGTCGAAATGTGGTAAGATGACATTATGGTTTTTAGAGTCTATGGAAACGAGGTCATTTTTAAAAATAGCAATACAGGTTCTCTTTGTGAAAAGCGAAGCATCAGGTAATTCCTCCTTGCCCAGTTCATCGTAACGGGGCCAAATGGTAATAAACCTGTTTTGCAAAGATATGGCATGGACCAAATTTGCATTTTGAGAGTCGTCTTTATATAAAAACAAATTACCATGCCTTAGTACTGCAAAAAACCTTTGTTTCTTCTTCAAGTCTGTTCTTTGCAAGATTTGCTCTTGAAGTGCAGTGTCAGAATCCTTGTTATTATTAGAATTCTTCAAAATCACAGCTACTTCTGAAGAATGGTAATAATATTGCTTAGTCACGGTGATCCAACCCTTGTTGAAAACTTTGACGCCCAATTGCTCTTCTGACTTGCCTGCCTTGAACTCTGGGTCTATATCGTGAACTAAGAGCCTGGTTTTTTCATCAACTTCGTCCGCTGCATCATGATCTAACCCCTTCTTCGATACAGATTTAAGGTTGCTGTACAATACATGGACTTTATAGAAGGTGAAAAGAACCAAAGGTAAAAATGTGAAACCACCAAGCAAGTAAACTGCCAAAAGCACCTTCAAGCTAGCCATTATGGTCTTTTAATGCTACTGTTCTCTTGCTGTTCTGTTGTGCGATGCGTTCATAACCCTTCCTCCTGAACATTATTTTAAAGAGGGATTTACGGCGAAAACTTAAGTGGGAAAAAAGTGAAAAATGTGCCATACTAATTAGGTTCAAAAACGATAGATCTAGATGAAAAAGAAGCAAGAATTATTTAGCGGCCTACGTGAGATACAAGGATAGTTGTAAACTAGCTTCTCAGAGTCATTAAATCAGTTATTTTTTATTTTGTAGTCATCAATTGGCCCCTTCGTTAAAGAGACCAATCTAGTACAGTGTGAATATAAAAAAAATCATCATAGTAAACTAGTCCACAACTGTCTCTTTTATCATCCAAATCAACTGATAAAGGATATGAAATAAGAAACACATTTCCGAAAAATCAGATGTCTTGTGACCAATCATCAATTCTCCACTAGAGAACCGTAATGCCATCAACACCGCTCCTTTAAAAAATTTGTACACAAAAGAACGATGCGAAGTAGATGGCGATCCTTTAGCAGATACTAATATGTCCGCCCGGTCGACAACAAATCATCATATTAGAAGGGAAATTAGAAATTCCATGGCTGGCATAAAAAAGATAATCATGAAGATGAAGATGCTTTCTTTTTCTTCCTTTCCGTAGCACCCCTCATACAAGGCTGAAACTTAACGAAAAGGGTTGTCGACATATAGTTAAACCACTATTCAGTCGGAACAATTGGTATATGATTAATAATTTTTAATCATAGGGGAGCCACAAAAGAAGAAAAAAAGACAAAAAAAAGGAATCTATATATTATCTTTTCCAAGGAACCTACTGGTCACTCAATCTGCCCGTTCATGGTGCACTAGCGCTTGCTATGGTGCTATTCTTGTGTTTGTTCGGTTATTCCTGATATAAAGAATAAATAATAGAAGAAGATGTAAAAAAAATTTAATGGGACAAACTTGTGCTTTTATACGTCGTACAAGAGATGGGTCACCCGCATCCGCGTTATTTTTTAGGGCTTATACTAGAAGTATTATACTGTTTATATCTTGTTTTAATGCTATATAGTGCTACTACTCCTCAACGTGGCAGTAGAGTAGGAGCTCTGTGTGCACTCCGGTGCGAGCTAAAGAGTCGTAATCGTAGTGGGCAGGTAGGTACTTGTTATCAGAAAGGCGGTACAACTTGCGGGATACTTGCTTGTTGAGGTGCTTGTAGGCATCCCTAAACTGCAGTAGTGGCAGTGGGTACCGGTCCAGTGCTCGTCGCACATGTATCTGGATTTTATGCTTGGCATTCCGTATCCGGTCATACATCTGCTGTGTTTTGACACTGTGCTTGTCCCGTACCACACCAGCAAAAATCATGCAATTTCTAGAGTCGTAGCTAGCAAGTTGACTCCTGTTAGCACCCATGCGCAGCTGGAGCAAATCATTTGATCGACAATCTGTGCACTCTTGCCACGTATTGCGATCACCCACCTCATAGGCTAGCCCACGTAGACATGTTTCGTGATATATTGCTTCGCAGTCTTGGCAATACAGGTTCAGTCGAGAGACATCTGTGTCTCCGCATATGCTGCACTGGATTATCTTAATGGTATTCATTACCAGCCTATCTTGGAATCTTTCGCTGAGAATTTCCATTTCTTGGTCTTGCTCCCCTGCGTCGTCCTCATTTCTTTCGTTAGTGGCTTCGGCATCCACATATTCAATAGCATTCTTAATCATAAACCCCATCTTCAAATTTATAGAAACTGCATGTTGCCCCTCGCCGACTTCTAAGTGGTTGGATTCAATCCTGCAGATGGGACACTTCAAGTCGATGCTGTACTTGTGCCATTCTCTTATACAATTTAGGTGAAACTTATGCCTGCAAACCTCTAAACGTCCAAACTGTTCACACTCTTGATCGTCCCCCAAACAAATGGGACACTCTTCCATATTTTTGTATGATGTTTGAGTATTTGGCTGATGGTACAGTCTATCCCTTGGCTCAACTCCTTGCATCTTTTTTTCTATTTTTTTTTCTCTCTTCCTATTGTTCCATTTATACATTGGTTGCCACATTTCTCACTTAATAAACCATTCAAGATAAGAAAATGAAGATAGATATAAAGAAGATACATACACATATAAGCCCCGAACAAACAACATGTCCCGCCATCAGTTTGATTTAATAATGTGTCTGAAGCAGCCTGGTGTACAGACAGGTCTTCTCTGTGAAAAATGTGATGGCAAATGTCCCATCTGCGACTCTTACGTAAGGCCCAAAAGGAAAGTTAGAATATGCGAAAGCTGTTCGTTCGGTAAACAAGCTAAAAATTGTATAATTTGCAACTTGAATGCTGGCGTCAATGATGCATTCTATTGCTGGGAGTGTTGCCGCTTAGGTAAAGATAAAGATGGCTGTCCTAGGATTTTGAACCTTGGTAGTAATAGGCTGGATAGACATTTCGAGAAAAAGAAAAAAGTATAACACATACATATAGAATATGTAATAATATATAAATAAATAACATGCATATAAAACATATGGTACTCTCCTCTTCCCCCTATTCGTTACTATACTCGTCGTGACCACTGTCGCTCACACACTCTTGTAAACTGTCTTCGTTGAATAAGAAGCTTTCCTCTATATCATCAATACCGTCACTATCGTCATTCTTACCTCGACCCTCTTCTTCTCCTTTCTCATCCTGTAAAATATTCTTCCCAGCCTGCTTGCGAGTCACTTCCTTTATAATACTTACAAACAGCTCGTTTCTCTTAATTTCGTAGATTAACCAATCCATTCTGACAGCCAGCTGTCTTATGCGGTTTATCATATCCGTCCTAGTCTTCGTGCTAATAGGCACACATTTCCCCATTAACATCAGTGTGCTTTCGAATGTTTTCAATTTCTCCCACTTGGCTGATTTTATAGACCTTAGTCTTCCCATCCTCTGCAAAACGGTAAGCTTTCTCTTATTACAAATGGTGTTTGCTATGCTACCAATTTCCACATAGCATCCGTCGTATGCTGAAAACAAGTTAATAGAATCGATCCAGTTGTCCCTTTCATACGTATTAGCACATTTCCAGATAAAATTTCGATGGCATGTATGTAAGTACAATAGACAGTCGGCAT
Source organism: Saccharomyces paradoxus (assembly GCF_002079055.1). NCBI lineage: Eukaryota > Fungi > Ascomycota > Saccharomycetes > Saccharomycetales > Saccharomycetaceae > Saccharomyces > Saccharomyces paradoxus. Next base: position 698,860 of record NC_047502.1, read on the forward strand.
TTTCGTCCTCGAAAATCGGAAACTCGTCCTTCACGGAACGGTCCTCCTTATTATTACCGTCATTCGAACTCAATTGATTATCTGAACTGGAAACACTACCTGTTCCACTATCGCTGTTGCTCACGCTGTTGCTCACACTGCTGGTACCATCAGTGAAACTCGTGTTGATTTCCTCTTCATCTGAAGATGTTTCAAAGACTCCTTCACTCTGTCTGGCGGGACCACTTGTTACCGCCGTATTGCTTGTATGGCTCCCGGTGGAATGATGCTCTGTATACGCAAGCACCAAACTTGCGAAATGCGACTTCCCAAGTGAATCTCGTTCACTATCAGCGAACAAACCGTTGTAGACGTCAATCGTACTTCCCGGAACAAAAGAAAATCCAGATTTAAAATCAATTATATAGTTTGTAGTTCCTGATTTTGGATCCTTCATCATCTGCGGATTTATCCAGTCCATTTTATCGCAGATTAAAAGCCCAAATGATGTTAATATAGCAAATTCCTTTTTCCAATGAATCTTACCGGAATTCACAATAGAAAATTTTCTACTGGGCATGCCTAAGTTCATTATTCCTCCCATTTGGAGAATTTTGCAATACTTGTAATCAGAATTCTTGCAACCAGACAGGCTATTATCATTCAATATTTCAAAATTGGGTAAATTCAGTTTATTCAATTGACTTTTGTGAAAGCGTAAATATCCACCTTTAGTATCATTCATAATGCTATAATATTTTTCGTATTTATGTTCTTCCTTTCTCAACAAATCGGCCTTCAGGGCATTTTTATTCCAATACTTTGAGACCTCCGAAGATAAATTTACTTCATTTAGAGTGTCATTTATAATATGCGAATAAATGTTAATGTCATCTTGAACCAGTGTGGCATTTCCGCTGGAACTGGAGCTTGGGTTGTATGAAAAATAAGACGATATTGAGTTAGAGGCCGGTCTATTGCTATTGTTATTGGTGGGTCCAAGGTTGGTCCCGTTTATAGTACCAGGTGTATTAGGCGGACCTGACGAAACTGTTGTAGATGGAGCAATACCAGATGCACTAATCGAATTTGCTAACGGATAGAGGGTTGGTGAAAGGGAAGCTTCCTTGGATAATATGCTACCTCTTTTTATCATTTCTATGGGAGAATACATCGAATTCGATGATAACGTGAGAGCAAAATTTGTGTCAAATGCATCTTTATCAAAGATGCTATCGTCTAAAGCCATCGGTGACATCATAAAATAATTGAATTTGGGCGACTCTTTGGCCGTCACATTCTCATAAAAATATGTCAAAACAGCTATAAGGATCTCACTTCCGCCTGAGTATTTGTCATTATGAACTAAATCGACAAAATCATGCTTTGTCATTTTGCACTTATTGTTAGGGTTGAAGTAATCTGTATGCAGCATCAGTAAGGAAAATGCAATAAAATACACCTGGTCTGCATTAGACCAGGAGCACTCAATTCCCTTTTTTTTACAATAGCTCTTCTGCGCCTTATGGTATGCAACGCTAAACGCCATTATCAACCTATCAATTTGTTGTGACTCCTTTGGTAGCTCTAAGAACATAAGTAGTTTCCTCAGGGCAATGTCTAAAGGATCATTTTTGAATTCAAAGCAGTTCGTTAACAGGTAATCTAAACAATTTTTTTTGAACTCATCTTCCTTTTCCGTTAAAATGACCCCAATGAACTTTCCATATGGGGCTAATTTGACCAAGAAATCTTTGCAAGAATCACTAAATTCAGGAGCAGGAACTGGTGGTAGATCATCCAACGAGACATCCAGTTTTTGCTGTAGCTGCTGTTGTTGCTGAAGGTGCTGTTGTTTAGAAGATGATAAACTGGAGGAGCGAAGATTAACGAAACTACTTAAGGCGTTTACAATGGAGCTGCTTCTTCTTGACATTCCGGTAATAGTTGAATTAGCATTGCTTTTATTGTTGTAAACTGAAGTGGGGCCTGATGCATGAGGTAAGCCCAATTTGTTATGGTAGCTTTCATCTTCGATAGATTTTCTCTTACCGCCTTTGCTTTGAACAAAAGATGTACTTTGAGATCTGGATCTCGATAAAATCTGATGATCTGAATGATGTGTTTCCACTCCATTTGTATCATTGCTTATAATATTGCTGTCATCGGGCAAAAGTAGTCCGCGAGATCTCATGGTGTCTTGCATGACTGAATTTGCATTTTTCTCGTCAATATTCCCAATAAACGAAGGTGGAGATAGTGGTGCCTTGTTCATAGCCGTATTGTTCTTATTAATATAGTCAAACACATCAACGGTTCTACTGCGCCTTCTTCCGAACCTCCTTTTAGATATCTCATCTTGCTGCTTTGCTAGTTCAATTTGAGGAGTTGCATCAATTGGTATGGCATGTAAGGAATTGAATTTTATTGACGATGATGATGACGATGATGATGCAACAACAGTTCTTTTGGACGGGTTGAAGTATCTCGAAGCCGCAGTAGACGAACCGACAGAAGACGATGTTGATATTCTGCTCACCATAGGAAGCGTAGGGGTTAATTTTTCACCATTAAACAAGGAGTGCTCTTGTGACTTTCTGTAATCTCTTGACAATCTATTAGAAGTAGGAAACTTTTCCATGGCAGATTTCACAGGAATAAGAGAGGTGTGTTTTGAGTTTCTCTTTATGTTATCAGGCCCAAAGTTAACAAGTGTGGTCCTCTCGAGATTGTGCTTGGGTACTTTCTCTATCGAGTCTACATTCTTCTCTGATTTGAAAGACCTTTCTTCAGAATCTTGTCCATCACCGAGTTGTTGTACAACCACAATGTCATCATCTTCAGAGCCTTTTTCACTGCTTGACCTGAAGTTTAAATCTAATCTACCCATCTTGCGCCGTATCCTGCTTAGTTTGCTGTGTTTCTTTGTGGGCTCGCATTCCTTTAGGTTAGATTTATCGTCATCATTATTAATGTGTTCCTGTATTCCTGCGAGTTGAATAAAAGGGCTCCTATAACTTTCATGCTCTCTTATCTTATCTGTGTCAGCTAGAATACTGTTTCCGCCCTTTTTGTTGCTACTTTTATCATTACTGTGTGATTGAAGGAATTTAAGCTTAATCAACGACGAAATAGACTGATTCATTATTTGACAAGTGCAGGTTTGGCGGGTGATTAGTGAAAATGGAGTTGTAATGAGGTGAAACAGGAAAAAATAGGAAATGGATGTGACTAACCTTGCGATGCCAAACGGATCCGAAGTGCGGTGCCTATTACCTTTCCTTCCACCTGGTGCTTTTAATCTTGAAAGTATAATGAGCTGGTGGTATAAGAGAAGCAATCTCTAAAGAAAAGTTCTTTATACAATAGACCAGCTTTGTGGTATGAGACAGGGTGTGATATTGATTATGTTGAAGGCTGTTGAACTTAGGCACCATTCCCTTTTCATTCCCTATATCACTTTTCGTAATATTTTCAACATCTCCTTTACGCCAAAAACAAGAAAAAAAAGGACGAGATGGCCTTCGATTTTCAATGCTTGCTCCTGTTCCATTTCTCATAGAATAGATAAACGTACGCTAATTATTTGTCGCACACCTTTCCAGGAGTGAACAAAGTACGTATTAAGGTATTCTTCGAATAATTGATAACTTTCTAGCTTTTCATTCTTTTTAGCAACTACATATCCAAGTACCGTAGATTTGGTTCAATAAAAGAAAAGAAACAAACTTTGCCTTGGAGTCGGAATTGAGGACTGAAATCAGTGTTTAAGATATATTGTACTCAACGAATCAAAACTGAACAGGTTTCAAATGATTTCACAAAATATCCCGGTTTTAAATCCAACGGAGGAGCACTATTTGAAGAGAGAACTGCTTCGATGCCAATTGGATCATGAAATTGAAGCGCTAAACGATCAGTTTGCCTTGAGAAAGTTTGGATACCCATTTTCACCAAACGATCCGACAGCTCCACAGCCCACCTCAAATAACGATTCATCACCGGTGCTCGGTGGCAAAGGCCATTTTAGCGTTAATTATCCCATGTTGAGTTATGTTTTACAAGAATTTATATCTACATTCCCTTTACTTTCAACTAATTTGTTGGTTGATGAAAAGTTCTGGCAGAGTAAGGTTCAAGTTTTTTTTGAACATTTTATGAGTCTTGGTTTCAGTGAAAGTTACGATAGGGAGGAAGCTTCAAAGAGGAAGAAAGTTTCCAAAAAGCTATCAAAGGTTATTCTGTTACTCTTCAACTCTGGTGTTGGCTCTTCCCAAGAGCAAGCGTATTATAATGAGGATAAATTTGTTTTACAGTCAGGCCAAGCGAGGAAACGCTCTAATATTGAGAAATTTGCGATGCCAACTAAAGAAAATTTGGAGAATTTGCTTACGAACGAATCTGTTTTCATCAATGGTTGGGATGTTAATATTATATCTGTATTTGGCAAGAATTCACGGAGATCTACTGAAAATGTTGAAAATGCTAGGTCTCCCAAATCTACGCCAATCTCGAGTCCCAAAAGCCATGGTATAAAATCATTTGCGTCCACTTCTAAATGGATGAAGAATGCTTTCAGCAACACTATCAATAGTACCATAAACAGTATGCCCGAATCCTCAGCATCTTTGTTTTCGAAGTTATCTCTTGGTGTGTCTTCAACTAAGAGCAATAGATCTAGAAAACACCATTATTTCTTGATCAAGATCAAAAAGCAAGAAGATGAAGCTTACCATAACGGTAATGAAGAGAACGGTAAAAGTGATTGCCTCATTGAATATTTCTATATAACAAGGACTTACAGTGACTTTAAAAAACTATCTCATGATTTAAGATCAGAATTTCCGGGGAAGAAATGTCCGCGTTTACCTCATAGAAACAAAAAAGTGACATCTATGGTGACTAAAACGGAAGTGTTACGTAATAGCCAATCTAAATCGGCAACCCGGGAAAGAATTGTCAATACTTTTGATACTGATTTACAGTCTGCATCGGAATCAGATAATTCTTCATTTCTACACACAACGAATGAATTATCTGCTACTGAAACAGTCCTTACAGAAAAAGAAACTGAAACTCTGAGGAAAAATATCTTGGACGAGATCAAAGAAGAAGAGCATATTGATGAGGACGAGGATGAGGAAGACGAGGAAGGAGAAGAAAGTGATTTTGACGAATACAAAGATGCATCCGATTCAAAAGTCAATACTTTGGTAGGTGAAAAAATGAGAACTTCATTAAGGCAATATTTAAGAAGTTTGTGTAAAGATGCAGAGGTGTCACAAAGCACGTCTATTCGCCGGTTCTTCCTGAGTGGGCCTAATTTAGATGTTAAGGACTTAAATCCGAAAATAACAGACGATATTAGAAACAGGGCGCTGATAGATGTGAGTAATTTGGAGAACCAAATACGTTTTCAACAGATGGCATTAGAAAAATCTTTAAAATTGCAAGATTCAATGAAAGATTTCAAAACATCCTTATTAAAAGATGAAAAATACTTGATGAGGCTTCTGGGAGAAATTAAGGATAACACAAAAGTTGAAGACCTATCACCACTTTTACAAGACTTTGTCGAATGGTGTAAAATTTATATTTCCTCGATGATTTATCAGATGTTTCTGGGTAACGATAACAGTTATGAACTCTATACACAAGTCAGACGACTGCATAAACTCATGCCATATACAGTTATGGGACAGATCATGAAATTTACTAATCCAATAGCGATTATGAGGGGGATGATTGAATTATTTATGGCCCAACCTTTTGGTGGTCATTCGCTCTTGCAAACAATGTTTTCCACAATATTGACAGATGATTTGAAAACTCAAAAAGTGGCTATAAAGGAATTAGAAAGCAAAATTGCCGAGATGGATCCAGGCGCGCCAGTTGTGATTAAATGCTTGAAAGATTTTGTTTTTAATAATACTAAGGATGAATACGACGCTAAACTCTTTACTATGGACACAGTAAATGCAGAATCAGAGTCCATGAATATGCCTGTGCCATTGATAATATTAATGAAAAGTGCAGCTGCAAATCTGATTTCAGACGAGGTTGTCGCAGGACTTATTGAATCCTATTCCTCATGGAAACTTCAGAGAGAAGGTATGGACACATTAACTGTAACTAGTGAAGATTATTCAGGTAGCTACTTTGCACACGTCAAAGATTTATTGCAATTGTATATCAAAGAACATGATAAACAACTCATGAGACAGCTATGGCAAGATCCGGAATTAACTCAAATGCTGAAAGCAATTGTAACCATGATTTATGAACCTATGGTCAAGATCTTCAAAGTTGCAAGGATGGATGTTGCTTTGAAAAATTTTGAGAAGTTTATGAGTGATTTGATTAAGCTAGTCGATGATGTTATCAATGGTCAGTTGGGAGTTTCTACACAGTTTAATGTCGTAGAAGAAATTCATAACTTAGTAACCAAACATCAAGATGCCTTTTTTGAGTTTATTCATGATGTGTATTTGAACGATTCAGAAGGAATTTTTGAAGGTTTTATTACCTGGATTACTACAATAGTAAAATTTTTGCAAAAGAGTAAATTTGGAGAGCCGAGTGAGAGGATTGACTTTAATAAATTGATTTGTAGAGAAAACATCGATATTGATGTCAAGCTTTTGAAAATTCAAGTTAATGGTGTTCTTAATAAGAAGATTGGTGCTAGGAAAATTTACAAGAAGTTGTTAGATTTGAAGGTTAAACAAGGGGCTAAACAAAATAACAAGAACGCGGCTGGATTGCTTCAAAAGAATTGGAGTGATATAAACTCATTGGTTATGCCTTCGAGCTCTGGGTCATTTGGGCTCGGAGATGGTGAATTGGTAGATTTGGATCTTGATACAGCTGATTATGATTTTCTACATAAAGATAATGAAGTTGAATTAGAAAAGCAATACCAAGATTTATTGAATCTGGTTGTTGACGAAAGTGAAATTGATAAACTGAGATCTCGAGTTTTTGCGCAAGAGTTGAAAAATTATTTAGAAGCCCAAGTGGCTAAAAGGTAAGCCTTTTCTAGTTCGTCCTTTATAACTATGGTACAGGTGAAAAATACGGGGCTGGTAAGGACGTGTTCAGGGTCGATATTTATAAAGAGAAGGCTTGTCGAAATAAAAAAATAAAAAAAATACTATGATAAATACTATTTTCATTTATTTGGAGATGCTAAGAATAGCGCTATTACTCTTTTAGATTTTCCTGATTAAAATCAGGAAAACAGAAGTCACAGTTGTGTGTAAGATTTTCAGGCATATTAAAGCACCCGCCTTCTAGGTCCAACGCTGCTGCACAAAAGACCGAACTACTAGTCCCACATGAAAACTAAAATGTAGTTCTTATATTATCTTTATGGATGCTTCCATAATAATACCTCCTCCTTAGAAGTCATATAGTAGAGCTGGTCAAGAGTTGGCTAAGAACCACGTCCCTTAATTTTCAAGGAAGATTTAAACCATTCTTACTGTGTGAACCTCGTTGCTGTCTCGGTATACAAAGAAATGACAAAAAATTGATCTTGCTTACATATATTTACTTGTAAAATAACTATTTTGGAATTTTTCTTAATAAACCTCCTGACAAACATACACCGTACGCAAGCATCCCACAAACATTAGAAAGATTGAACAAAAGACTCAATCCGTGCGACTTGCCGAATTCTTTACGAAGCACAGCATCCTTTGCTTCCAATTCATCGCCTGTGTATTTCTTGGCAATATCTTTTCTTTGTTCTTTAACTCTATGGGTCCAGGGCAACAGCCAAAATAAATTGGTTAGCCCACTGACGGATGCTACTACCAAAGAAGATAATGGTCCGGTTGTCAAAGCAATAGGAGCAGTAAGAGCCAGAACGACAGGTGATGCAGCTTGCATTTGAAAAAAATATGGGAAGATTTTATTTTGCAAAGCAGAAAATTGGTCCTTTTCAAGCACTTTGAATGCGATTGGAGAAGCTACATAGGAATAAAAGGTCGTTCCTCCAAATCTGAAAGATTGAGTTGGTGCATAGAAATTGTTAGTCGCTTGTTCTCAAGTAATCGCAGTCGGTCGAATTATCTTAAAGGTCCTTATCCGTACATACACAAAGGAATAAAAAAGCAAATGAGCTGTAGTCTTGACTAAACACATTTTTGGATATTAATTTTACTAGACTGTATAGGGTGGTTTAATCAACAACTAACACCGAACAATTCCATGTAAATCCCCTAAATACTATTCTTTTCTTTACGTTTATCGCACTATACGTTGCATGGCTTTCCGTCTTTTTCGGATGGGGGAAGCTCATAAGAATTGCAACAAATCATAAGCTCTGACATAAAAAGATTAATCAAAAGGATTGTTATAAACCATGATTTAGTCAGGAAGTACCGATACGTATATATAGAAAAATGGTTGTAAAAGCTATTGCGCGAAATTCCATAGGTCGTAATGGAGTTGGAGCATTTGTGTTCCCATGCAGGAAGATTACTTTGCAATACTGTAATTGGGGAGGATCTTCGGAAGGCATGAGGAAGTTTTTGAACTCAAAGAGGCTAAATAAATGGGGCCAGGAGTTCCCATGGATACAGTTCGAAGTGTTGAGGAAGTCTGGACACCCCTTATTGAGGGCAGAATATACAAATGGACGCGAAAAAGTTGTTTGTGTGAGAAACCTGAACATTGATAATGTGGAAAACAAGCTAAAGTTATTGAAAGATTCTGACGGGGACATTTTGCGCAGAAGAACAAAGAATGACAACGTGGAGAGCTTGAACAGTAGTGTGAGAGGCATATGGTCCCCTCTGCATGCTGCAAAAAGGCATAGAATTTAGCTTTAGTATATATGAAAATTCTGGAAGTAGAATGAGATAAGTGTACCTGTATATATAATCTGGGCAGATAGGGCCCTCAATGTTCAAGATTCAAAATCAATCCTGCCATTGTTATACAATATGTCATGGTATGTGGTCTTTAAGACTGATTACCCGCTTTGTGTTCTGCGAATCTCACTAGTGTAATAAACGTGGAATAAGAATGGAACATGAGAGAAGTAATTTTTAGGATATCTGAAAAACAACAATACGTTATTCTGGCATTTAGATTTGATGGACCGTTTTAACTTCATCGATAAAGGGATTCTTGAGATTTACAAGAGTGAAATAGATGAATTAGTGAGGAAAGAATATGGGAATATAAAAAAAGAGCCTATGCATCCCGAAGTACAAGGTATAATTACGAAGAAAAATGGGCCCGATAAGAGTGTTACTGCGCTTTCAAAAGGATTGTACACTGAATACTTAGAACAATGCAATAACAAAAAAAAGCGAGCATCGGATTTTGATGATGACGTTGATACTTTGTTTTTGCAAGAGTACAGAAGGAAATACCCCAGGATTGATACTTCCAGGTACGTACCGAACGAGTCTTCCGAAATTAACTTATTGGGGATGGTAGACTCCTATTTAAAACATCAGGAAATTGTTTTGGATACACTTCTACCGCGAACGATATCGAACCAATGGATGATTAATAATGACCATATTCAGCAGACGTCGACGATAGTGGAAGAAATGAGCGACCAGCAGCAGAAACACATTAATGATTTGGAAATATACAGAGAGGGACTACAACGTCGGTATGAACCTTTATTTTTACAAATGAGGCGGCAAATCGAGGAAAGATAAAGTGAATCGCCCACCGTACAAATATCTAGCACGCATGTAAAAACATGTGGGGAGGGGGCCTTATTTAGATTTAAAATTCATAATTTTATTAATTGGTTACAAAAAAACATAGATATGAGTATATAAATGTGTTAAATTTCTTCACAAACTAATTAAAATTATTTGTCCAAAACATCAGCATCGTACTTTTGCTTGAACCAAGAGACGGTGTCTTCCTTAGTGGTCTTGTGGGAGTTACCAACAGTACCCTTACATCTCTTTCTTCTAGTGACTCTAGCACCTGGTCTGTTCATGACAACGTAGAAGTCCATACCGAAAATACCGATGGATGGGTCATATTTGATACCTAAGTCAATGTGTTCGTCAATACCGAAACCGAAGTTACCGGTAGCAGAGAAGTTTCTGTCTCTCAATTGGTATTCCTTGACCTTCAAACCTCTTTCCAAGATTTCTTCAGCCTTTGGACCTCTGACGGTAACGTGAACAGCAATTTTTTCGTTTCTTCTGATACCGAAAGTTCTGACAGTGTATCTGGCCTTGGATTGGACAGGGGTTTGACCAGACAATTGCTCTAAAACCTTGGAGGCTCTGGTCAATCTGTCACCAGATTCACCAACAGAAATGTTTAAGACCAACTTTTCGATCTTCAAATCACGCATAGGGTTTTGAGCTTTGGCAGACATCTTTGGCTACGTTTGTATGTTCTTGGTTCACTTTCTTTTCCAACAATAAAAAAAATTCTAAATGAACTACAATAAAATATAAACTACGAAAGAAGCCTACGGATGGCACCAATATGTATCAAACAATGAAACTTTCGCATAGCTGAGTAGTAAGTGGGCGACCTTTGCTAGTGAAACAATAATTCGCTACAAAGTGAAAAAAGTTCGACTTAGAAACTGATCACGTGGATGTGAGTCTATTACCCGTAGAGTTTACGCGCTGTCTTTGCGTCCCTCTCTATATTTTGGCAGATTTCACAGCTCTTTTCATTTCTACAAAGATGGCACAGTGATGAATTAATTGAACTGATAATACACCCATACCTCAAATAATGTTTGGATGTTGAGCTGTCGTTGGGTAAAGAGATCCTCCGGGTATTATGCGATGTGAGGGAGAACAGCAAAAGGGTGGCAAAACGAAGACTAGCACTCCTTCATAGTACACGATGTTAATTGTAAAGAAAGGCCGATTATAAAGTATTGACGTTTAGTAGAGAGCTATACTGTTACCTTCCAGTTGAAAAGATAGAGAGAAAGAAGAAAGGAACGAAAAAAACAAAAAATGCAAGCTATTGCCGATAGTTTTAGCGTACCAAATAGACTAGTAAAAGAACTTCAATATGATGACGAACAAAACTTAGAGAACGATTTCGTAACAGGGGCATCTCAGTTCCAACGCTTGGCACCATCGCTTACGGTTCCACCAATTGCGTCTCCACAACAGTTTTTGAGAGCACATACGGATGATTCACGAAACCCAGATTGTAAAATTAAGATCGCCCATGGTACTACCACCTTAGCATTTAGATTCGAGGGCGGTATTATTGTAGCAGTAGATTCTCGTGCTACTGCTGGCAATTGGGTTGCTTCTCAAACCGTTAAAAAGGTTATTGAGATTAACCCATTTTTATTGGGTACAATGGCAGGTGGTGCGGCAGATTGTCAATTTTGGGAAACTTGGTTAGGTTCTCAGTGCAGGCTGCACGAGTTAAGAGAAAAGGAACGTATATCTGTTGCTGCCGCATCCAAAATTTTAAGTAATTTGGTATACCAATATAAGGGGGGCGGTTTATCAATGGGTACTATGATCTGTGGTTATACTAGAAAGGAAGGCCCAACCATTTATTACGTCGATTCAGACGGCACAAGATTGAAAGGTGACATATTCTGCGTTGGTTCAGGTCAAACATTTGCATATGGTGTTTTAGATTCTAACTATAAATGGGATTTATCTGTTGAAGATGCTTTATATCTAGGTAAGAGATCTATTTTAGCTGCTGCTCACAGAGATGCTTACTCTGGTGGTTCCGTAAATTTATATCATGTTACCGAAGATGGTTGGGTATATCACGGCAATCATGATGTTGGTGAACTATTCTGGGAAGTCAAGGAAAAGGAAGGATCTTTCAACAACGTTATTGGCTAAATCGAGGCATCAAACACATATATATGCACATATATATTAATGATACATTATTTTCTTCAAGGAACCAATATGAAGGGGGAAGCCCAGTCCTCATGTTTCCAATCATCACATCTATATATTTATATAATTATATCTTTAAGTATCGATGGCAATATGAGGACAGACAACTATCAATGCAAAACAAAAAGTCGAACGCAAAATTAAAAGAAGCGAATAAGGTAGTGGGAGAAATGAATAGATGGAAAATATACGGAAAAATGGAAGATCAAAAGTCAATAGCACAAAACAAAATAAAAAGGCACAGTTCATGCCTATTCTTCGGTCCGAGTTTATCTTCGTGGAAGAATTTAAGGTTTTATTTCAGAGATGCTAGTACCACTTTCCACACCTTCAAAGTTTTCCCCAACGGTTACATTCGCTTGGTTGATATCCTCGCTGACCTTCTGCCTTTTAGAATCATGACCTTCTTCATCCGTTTCTGGAATCTCATGCTTATCATTATTTCCGTTCTCGTCGCTAGGTGGAATATCATCTTTAGATTCGTTATGTTTGATATCTGCGCTGTCACTCTTATTATTTTTACTGTTCTTTTCATCCACTTCACTTCCACTATCACTTTCGCTTTCACTTTCACTACTAGTACTGCTATCATCGCCGCTACCACTACCGCTTCCGTCATCGCTACCACTGTCACTCTCGCTTCCGCTCTCACTGCTCGATTCTCCACTACTACTAGTACCGCTCTCACTTTCTAAGTCATTGTCCTGTGCAGGCTTAGGTTTGGGCTGTACGTCAACATTTTGAGAAACTGTGACCGGTACTGAGGCTGCAGCCGCAGAGAATGCAGCCCTAGCATTTTGTCTCGGTTGGAAAAATCGAGATAAAGACGATGGGTCGAACGAACCTGGTGGTTTATCATGCAAGTAATTGGTGGGATGTGATGAAGCTGATGCGGATAATTGAGACGGAGGCCTATCTGGTACATGAGGCGTCTGGACTATTGGCTGGCGTATTGGTTTGGAATGTTGCGCCTTGGCTGCTAGAGCCGCCGCCGCTGTAGTTTCAGGATTCACTAATTGTTTTACCTCACCTTTTGTAACTTTTGCGGTTGCTGCGTTCACAGCTGCCGCTAAGATTAGATTCAAATGCTGAGGATTCTTGTCCATCAATGCTGTAAGCGGATTACCCGTAATCCCCTTGTTCTTTGCTGCTTGTGTTACTTGATTTATTGTCATAGCTAGAGCCTGTGTCAAAATTGCAGCGATAACCTGCTTAGACAAACCTTTCCGATCTCGTGTCAAGATGACAAGTTGTTCTTGCAAATATTTCATTGTCCTTTGATTATCGCTCGCCGTATTTTTCCTATTAGAGGCGGCCCTGTTTGCTGCAAGAGTTTGTGAGATGTTTTGTTTTCTCGCATTCACATTGGATTTTTGGGAAACGATGTCTTTTTTGCCCCTTTGTGGTACTTGCTGAAGTTTGTGTTGTTGCTGTTCGAGTTTTAATTGTGCGGCTTGTGCTTTCGCCACAGCTATCTCACTTTGTTTCTTTTTCTGTCGTTCCCTCTCTGCAATATATTCTTCATCAAGACCCCATAACCACCCTTTGCCTTCTTTAGAAACCTTCCTAAAAGATTTATTTAAAGATAAGTTATGTCTTACCGAACTTTGCCACCCATCAGGACAGTACTTATAATAGGGAAAGAGATCTCTTATTCCTGCATAGATTTCTGATAAGGACATCCCTTTGGCAGTCGAATACTTTCGTATGCAAGTAGTTAGCATAGCGGAGTAAGATACAGTGGGTTTCGTTCTATATTCCACTGGAATTTCCTCCAGTGTATATACTTTCTTTGGTATCTTCGGTGGCTTCTTCTCTTTTTTAACAGCCGGTTTGGTTTGCGCTTTCTTGGGCTTTGTTCCTGCTGTAATCTTTTTCTTGGGTTTGGCCTCGTTTTTCTTGGGATTTTTTATACTTATTTCAGATTCTGTTATATCAGCGTTTTCTGGACTTTTGCTATCATCGTTACGTTCTTGTTCTGGTAAAATAAATTGAAATGGAATTTGTCCAATTTGAATTTTTGTTTTGTTACGAAGTGGAACGGTGTTTCCTTTTTCAACAAAAATGTCATCCACAAAAGCACCATTTTTCCCTATTATGGACAACTCAAACCTTCCCGTCCCAAAATTGTAAAAAATCTGAGCATGTCTTCTCGATATAGATTTCGAAGGACCAAGATTAACGTCAACTTTATGGGAAAAGTCATTCTCAGACCTCCTTCCAATAATTGCATGTAATGTTTGCACATAAAAAGTAAAACTTTGAAAATCTAGTCTTGCATATGCAAAGATAGTCGGTTGTTCATTTGGAAGTGGTAAACTTTCGTTAATTGGTTCAGATGGTTTTCGTTCGGTAGTTTCAGCGTCTGTACTATTGTTTTCGGTAACGGTATTTTGAGGCGGTTGTCCTACTAATTCGTGCTGCTGAAACATTATTGGTGTTATCGAATTGTTCCTCATATGGAGTATGCTGTTTTTTTCGTCAACTAGTTCTGGCAGGGCACCAGCATCTTTGTTTGCTGATAATTTATGCACATCTGTGTATAACTCATCAGCAGTGCGTCCATTCTTTTGTATGCTTGTATCTTCAGAGGTGTTTATTTCCTCTGTTTTCATTGCTGCTGTATTATCTTGAGTTTTCTCCTTTTCGTCTTCTTGAGGGTTTACTGCCTCTATATCGATATTTTCTTTTGATGAAACTTCCCGGCTGTGATCATCGGGTAAATCAATGTTATTTACAGAATCCATAGTGTGAGATAACAATTCATTTGAATTGAATAGAGCTTCATCATTTTTCGCATCAAATTCCAGTAGTTTAGAAAAGTCAGCATTATCAAGATTATCTGGTAATTCTAGTTTCAGATTTCCGTTTCCGTCTGTAACAGGATTCTCTACCTCGTTCTCAATATCAGTTTTTGTGCTTTGAGGATGTTCTTCTTCTGTTACTATATCGGGACTTTTTGACTGTTTCGTTTCAATCGGTACCTCGTTTCTCGATGAATCTGTTATGCTTTCTTTAGTTCCTTCATCCTTTAATAGCGGAGAGTTTATCGTAAACTGTGTTTCGATGGCAGGAGATGAAGTGCCGAGATGATTGCTGCTTTCTATTATTGCCATTTCTCGATCCATCTTTATTCTTATATTTGTATAGGTATGAGAAGATTTCCCTTTTGATCAGCCGGCGTTAAATCAGGTAAAAACCAGTACCAGGTATATTATGGTAAGAGAAACAGGAGAAAATAAAATGCTTTCAAATACAAAATAAAATATTCGTGATGACCTTCTATAAGAAAAAAAAAGTGTGCTGATAGAAAAGTCCTACTTATCCAGCCCAGGGGGATAATAGCAAATATTAATAGACTTTAGACTGTCTCAAAGGATGACAAAGTTGGCCTAAGAGAAAGAGCTACTCCTTTGTTTACTTGGTGACGGAATATATTTCAAAGGTTCCTTTGTTTATTTTTTATTAACGCTTTTAATTTTTCTTGTCTTAGTCTCTGTAATTTCCAGTTAATCTTAACGTTCAGAATGATAGTATGGCGCTATCATGTTCGCGCTCTTGAACCTGAAAAATAAGAATAGTAGAACATGAGGGACAGATACAACGGCTAAGTTGATATCATGTTCGCTTTTGTATGAAACTACTTAGTATACAACCCATAAAACTTATTTCATATTACTGTCTTCTATCAATCTTCATATTTCTAGCTTTAATTCTTTCCTGGGAGTTTATCACCCAATCGAAAGCACCATTGAAGTCATCCTTGATATCACCTGTAGCCAAATCAAAGTTGTCATCATCTAAGCCGAGAAGCAACACAATCTGTGTCAATTTTAAGAATTTCTCTCTTAAATTATAGTTCAAGCCACATATATTACCGATGAAGAGGCTGAGCTCTCTATCTAGTTTTGTAACGCCAAGTTCATTGAATTCTAGAGACCATATCCTTTGTTCCAATGTTGCCACTATGTAGTTGACTATGATAGATAGCAACTCCACATATGCTTCGTTGTGGAGAATGTTTCTGTAAGGAGTAATCAATTGGTTCCATTTGCTATTGAAACTGTTAATCTGCGACAGATCTTCGAAATCTTCTATACTTGTGATGTAATTCCTTTGGTTCGCACCAGCGGAATAATCACGAGACACATTATTTTGGTTAGACATTGAGGAGTTTGATGAGGCGGAATTAACAAAAACCGTTCCCAATAAATTCCGGATTCTATTTTGTAAGATATTCTGAAACAAGTATTTAACGGCCCACTTGCTTAGCTTGTCTGTTTGTTCCAAGATTAATTTTTCTGAGTTTGTAATCAAAGTCTGTAACTGCACCGCATCGTTGTTGAATGGGAAATTGTCCCTCAGAATCCTCTGCGAATCTTCCTCTAATATTTCTATGGATAAGAGCCTGTGGACATATACTTTATTCAAATACAACGTGTTCAGGTAAATCAAGTAATGATGTAACGAAAGGATGGAATCTTCGTCCTCTGCAACCACGGCCTGTAAATTTGATTGAATATTTGTTAAAGCGCTAGCGGCTGCACCTCTAAAAGTAAACCTGCTCAACGGAGAAAACTTATTTGCTGGTGGAGAAACAGATCTTGATGTTGCGGATTGTTCTTCCCCTTTTGGGATGTATCTTTTCAATGATATATTCGGAGTTAGTTTCGATTGTAGCAACTTGAATTTGTTTTGCATGAACTTGACCAGAAATCGGTTCTGAAAAAATTTTACCAACTCGTTCAAAAAACTTGATAAGAGCTTAAACTGACCAGTATTAACCACCGATATTAGATTTTTCCGAACCAGTAATATCAAATCATCTAAAACAGACGTTACAGGGTATGAATTTTTATCATGGTCGTTGAAGGGGACGGTAGTTATAAGATCATTCAGTGAAGGTAATTCTTCCAATGAAATACTATTTTTGAATGATCTGTGTAGGTGGTTCAACACAAACGCCTGGAATTCATCAAATACTTTATCTTGTTCCAGTTTTAAGGCAAATTTACCGTCTGATATTGGTGGAGGTGGTTGCAATACATGCGGATGCAAATCGCTAAATTCATTCCATTTAACTGAATAGAATCTAGAATACATGGACCAGTTCTGCAATATTTGAGAAAATTCTATTATCAATACTGCTAAGTCATGAATGGATATGATTGAGTTTTTTTCCGTCTCTCCGTC
The DNA here is from genome assembly GCF_002079055.1 of Saccharomyces paradoxus. Lineage (NCBI taxonomy): Eukaryota > Fungi > Ascomycota > Saccharomycetes > Saccharomycetales > Saccharomycetaceae > Saccharomyces > Saccharomyces paradoxus. Next base: position 715,923 of record NC_047502.1, read on the forward strand.
TGTTTCGTTATCAGATTGATTACTGCCCATATTCCTATCTTCACTCTTTTGCGAATGTGCCCAATCATTGATATCATGTATGGTTCTGTCTATTTTCCTTGTTTCCATGAAAATGTCTAGAATCAAGCTAGCTTGAAGATCAGCTTCCTTTTCAACTTTTTCCATAACATGCACCATATGCTTTTTTCCATAACACGTGGCGATGACTTTTGAATGGTCGTTAATGATAGTGGATACAATTTTGAAAAGATGCAAGAGTACTTGAGAAAAGAATCCTTGGAATTTGGTGCTATTTTCCATAGAATTGGACATAATTTTCCTGCTTTCATCTGCAATAATATCACAGACGTATTTGGAATACAGATCTAAGCCAAGCACGTCCTGCCCGATCATAGGAAACATTTTGAACATTAAGGTTAACTCTTTAATATCCTGTGTTCTTGTTGCTTTCATGAATTGCTCCCGGAATAAGCCTGTCAGCTCTTTACACCAATTCTTTATTAGTATAGCTGGCTCTTCAGGAATTTCACTCGAGGGCACCACTTTCTTAGCAAACTCAGATACAATAAGGTTTTTATCTGGGAGGCTTCTAATTTCATTGATTGCTGTCGCAGCAACTAGGTAATCTTTTGTTTCTAAAGCTGAATGCGCCAGTGAAATATTATTCTTTAGCGTCCTGACGTCTTTCACAAACTGTAGCGTTTTGTTGACCAAAGCTCGCTCCTGATCAACCGTTTCAATATCATCATGTATAGCTTTTGCTCTTGCGTTTGAGCAAGATATGGTACCCACGGTTTCATGAAACTGGGTCAAAGTAGTTGTAAGGTTGGTTCTTTGTAGTTCTAGTTTCCGAGACTGCTTGTTGAGCGATGATTGTGACTGTTGCACAAACGTATTTAATTGTTTAGATTGTTTTGTGTAGTCGTTGGCTATCACTTCTGACAGCTTGTCTATCTGAGAAAGTGTCGATAATTTGTCTAATAATAAGGTGTACCTTGCTAGATTTTTTGACAATTGGCCCTCGATGATCGAGCTCTCCCATGACGCATTCGACTCTTGCCCTTTCATCAAAACTTCACCCTGTTTAGAGCGTGACAGTATAGGATCGTTGGTGTGTACTACTTTGCTGTCACAATGAATTTGGTTTGTTTTCTACGTTCTATCCCACACTTTTTCACTTCCTTCAATTCCTTTACAGGCGAAAATTCAGAAAAAAAAGTGACGTAGATGGGGTTCTAAAAGCTAAAGCGGCGAGTAAATAAGAGTGGAATGCAGCTTAATGTGCTTGCAAAAGTTGCTTATCTCCTTCATTATCTCTCAGTCGCTTGTACAGCCTATGGACGAAATTTACGTTCCCCTTGCAAGAACATAATGTGTCAATCAATATGGTTGAAGCCAGCTACATTGTGATGTATGGGTCTATTGAATTGTTTAGTTTAACTAGCATTAAATAAACAAAAAGCGCTGCTAATAGATCCTTGCCTTTATATAACAGAAATCAAAGCTCATTAAGAGCCAAAACCGCCTTAAAACATTTCAAGGGCTAGTTCTCAAACGTTGCGCTATGAATAGTACACCTCCTACGTCCCCCGTCACCAGGATTTCTGATGGTGCCTTTCCATCTATAAGAAACAATAGTAAGGATTTTGCTTATCACCAACCGCAAAAACATAAGAGTACTTTTGCATATTCGCATCTAGTGTCTCCCGTAGAGGAGCCAACATCTAAATTTAGTGAAGCATTTCAGACCAATTATTCTACTAAGGGACCCGTAGCTGTCTCGGAAGCGCACCTAAAGAACGATCTAGATGTGTTATTTTCGACCCCCCGGTTTTATTCTCCGGAGAATTTAGCTTTAATGTTCCGTCTTTCTAATACAGTTCCTTCCCTAGAATTTCTGGATGAGTTTTTGATGGGCATATTACTTGCACCACAAATGGATTTTTTGTCAAATCCAAGTTATTCTCTTCCGTCCAATAAACCTGTCGGGCAAGGGAGTTATTCGTACGTGTACTCTATATCATCAACTACTTCCTCAAGGTCTAACAATGATTCAGGTTTTGTTTTAAAGTTTGCTAAATCACGGCATAAAAGCAAAGTGATTTTACAGGAAGCTCTAACGTTGGCGTATCTTCAATACGTGAGCCCTTCAACTAACAAAAGCCATATTATTCCATTCTATGGCTTGACATACATAACCAAATCCCATTTTAGAAGGCTGAGGTCCAATGAATGCGTTCCTGGCCTTATTCTTCCGAAATGCGAAATGAGTCTATATCACTTCAACACATCAGTATCACATAAACTTTCGCTGATAGGGAAAAGAAAAATATGGTGGAAACTTCTGAAGCAAATGTTGGAGGCATTAAAGTCTTTGAAAGCAAATTGTATAATACATGGTGACATAAAAACAGCAAATATTCTAATAAAAGGAACGCCTATTCTTAATGAGGGTCATTGCGACGACTTCCAATTCTATCTTGCTGACTTTACCTCAGCATTCCATATCAATCAATCGCCTACCGATCTGAATACTACAGCAGAGTACTGTGCACCAGAACTAATTGATAATTCTTCCGACCATGTTCCTACATTTGAAACAGACTTGTATGCCGTGGGACTTTGTCTCTTGTCATTTATATCCCAGCATGAGCCCTACAACGAACTTCAGGCATTAGTGTCGCATGGATCCTCTCCAGGTATTGGCAGTTCATCTATACAGCAGTCGCAATGGTTAATAAATGTTCTTTTGAAAAAAGACCCTATAAATCTGAACGTGTTGAGAGGCGATTTGTTCCAGGACTGGAAGTCAGAAGTAACATTATTGTCCAAAATCCTCGTGGAGAGACTGTCTCTAGAAGAGCTGATAACTATACTCGAAAATGACTATATATGATCGTATACATGTCTATAAATCCGAAAAGCCTGTGCACGCATAGATCAAACTTCGCCGTTTATAATTGCATTTAAACGCCTCTCCTTTTCTTCGTCCATTTTCCTGGTATTTATCTCGTCATCTTTCTTAATTCTTAATTTACTACCTTCATCTGGGATTATAAACTGTGGGTGTTCCATATCACACTCATCTTTTCCTAAAGGACAAAATCCGGTCATATACCTTTGGCAGAAAACTTTTTTAATATGCCGTCTGGGGCAAGTATTCCCCAGAGGACAGAATCCCATTTCGTAATTTTCACATTTTGGTATCTTGCTAGCTGGATCTATGTGTAGATATTGACAATCCGGACTTTGTGTACAGTACCCATTTTTGCTGAAGAAGACACACTCTGGCATTTTTCGAAGATTATATTCATGTAAGTATTCACATTGGTCATTCTTTTTGCACAATCCCCGAAGCCAATGTCTACAAACAATTTTATTCTGAAATATTGGTAGTACATGCTTCTTTGGGCATAAGGGCCCCCTCGGACATGATTTGGGGCCTTCTCTAGAATTGTAGAATTCACATATAGGTCTATCAGGATCGAGTGAAAACGAGTACTCTTGCCTGAGGAAAGGCTCAAATTTAAAAGGATATTTCGCTGTGTCAGGGTGAATCAAGCTCATTATGAAGACTTGTTGATTTTAATTGTCTTTGGGATACCTGTCTAAAATACAGTGTAAAAAATCTTGAGGTTAAACTTCAAGAACGTAACTTTCTAAGGAGGACTGGAACAATAAGTGATAATGTGTTTTGCATAACTATTAAAAGTAGTATTTGACTAAGGTAATAGGACTTGTTTTCCTCATATCATAATCGACGGCGCGTAAATTGATGTTCAATCAAGCTTCCGAATGAGATAAGTTTGCCACCCATTTAGAATTTATATACATCTGGCGGCATTGGAAAAGCTAATTGTTTAGTAAAGAACGACTCTCTATTGTTGTAGTAAACTGCATTTTTACCACTGCTATAATATTAACGAATAAACCCAAAAAAAGCACAAATTAACGGCAAAATGGTAGAGGTGGAAGAAAAAAGTCAAGAAGTTGAGTATGTTGATCCATCGGTGAATAGGGTACCCAATTATGAGGTATCTGAAAAGGCATTTCTTTTGACACAATCAAAGCTTAGTACCGAACAACGTAAGGAAGCAGCAAAGTTCGTCCTGGCCAAGGTTAGGGAGGAAGAAATGGCCCCTTATTATAAATACCTTTGCGAGGAATACCTTGTTGAGAACGGCGAATCAGACCTGGACCACGATGAAAAGTCAGGCTCTTCTAACGAATGGTTCAAGTTTGACCAGCAGCTATACAATGATCTGTGCAAAAAGAATGAAAGTAAGATTAAAGAGTTGAATGAAAAGATCCAGAAATTGGAAGAAGACGATGAGGGCGAACTAGAGCAAGCCCAAGCCTGGATTAATTTGGGTGAATATTATGCACAAATTGGTGACAAAGATAATGCTGAAAAGACGTTAGGGAAATCACTATCGAAGGCTATCTCTACCGGGGCCAAAATTGATGTTATGCTAACAATTGCAAGGCTAGGGTTCTTTTATAATGATCAGCTTTATGTCAAGGAGAAGTTGGAAGCAGTCAATTCCATGATTGAAAAAGGTGGTGACTGGGAGAGAAGAAATAGATATAAAACATACTATGGTATCCATTGCTTGGCCGTAAGAAATTTTAAAGAAGCGGCAAAGCTTTTGGTCGATTCTTTAGCGACCTTCACTTCTGTTGAATTAACTTCTTACGAAAGCATTGCCACATATGCATCGGTAACCGGCTTATTTACTTTGGAAAGGACAGACCTAAAATCTAAAGTCATTGATTCTCCAGAATTGTTATCTTTAATCTCAACAACAGCTGCGTTACAATCTATCTCGTCGTTAACAATTTCCCTCTATGCGTCCGATTATGCCAGTTATTTTCCTTATCTTTTGGAAACATATGCGAATGTTTTGATTCCATGTAAATATTTGAATAAACATGCCGATTTCTTTGTTAGAGAAATGAGAAGAAAAGTTTACGCACAATTGTTGGATTCATATAAGACTTTGTCGTTGAAATCTATGGCAAGCGCATTTGGTGTTTCTGTTGCATTCTTGGATAACGACCTGGGTAAATTTATTCCAAATAAGCAACTGAATTGCGTCATTGATAGAGTTAATGGGATCGTAGAGACAAACAGGCCAGATAACAAGAATGCTCAATACCATCTATTAGTTAAGCAAGGTGATGGCCTATTAACAAAATTACAAAAATATGGTGCAGCGGTGAGATTGACAGGGTCCGATCGCGTTTGAAGAATTTAGTTTATTTAGCAAGGCACATAATTACATCAACATATATACATAGTTTGGATGCTCGAGTAATAATATTGAGAGGATGTGTGGAATGATTCAAGTCACAATATTGTAGACATCCTTTTTCCCCCGCAAAGATGGCGATCTTTTATAGTTTTCAAGCTTCAATGAAAAATTTTAATATTTAGTTAGAAATGTGCTCACTGCCCTTTTCATGCTGGAAAAAAGTGTTCGTAAAAAAAAATACTGGGATCCAGCCGACGATATAGAATCAATAAAACTGAAATCGGTAATTCTACATAATGATTCCAAGCTTCTTCGTTCGTTCTATATGTTTTTACTTAAATATTTTGAACCGTTAACGGATTTGACCAAGAAAAAAATTTTAGATTCTTCTTCTAAAAAGACCGTTGAAGTGAGTCGACTCTACCAGCCGAAATTATATATTAGAGGGATCTGTAAAGACAAGAATGGCTGCAAAACTATAGTATTATTAACTGTTTAATAGGGTTATATATATCACAAGTTTTATTGCAGATCTTGCAATCTTAAGGCCTCCTTAGCTTAGTGGTAGAGCGTTGCACTTGTAATGCAAAGGTCGTTAGTTCAATTCTGACAGGTGGCATTATTTTTTGGTGCTCAAAATTCATATATTACATCCTTTTATGGCAAAGAATTTAGCAGAGTATTTTATTTAAGTTTAAAATTCTTTTATGAGTATGCTGCTTTTATTCACAATGAAGTATTATCCTCCTTTTCTGTAGTGGTTGAAGGGAAATCATATATAACGAAACACAATTAAATCCTTTTGAGTTCACATTATCCCGCCCTCTTAAAATATCTTCGAGTAAAAACTAAAACTGTGGAAAGTCTAAAAATATCAACCAGGCTATTTAGCATCCGTTGACAGGCCTTAATCAAATTAATCTATGTCTTTAATAAGGCCAGTATAATAATGGATAATTTTGAAAGTGCTGAAGAAAATTTAACTATAGGAAACAAACGAGTGTACGAACTACGAAAAAGGAACTTCCAGAGAAATTTGGTAAATAATTTGAGCTTTCTCGGGTATGTTTTAATATCATTGGAATATATTAAGTATGATCGTACCATCTGGACGCTTATAGCAAGAGCAATAGTGCAATCTCTCATAAGCTCCCCTTTTCCGAGTGATGCTAAGTTACGTAGGCTAGCCACCGTTGGTGCAGAGAATAATACCACGGCTGTTGCAACACTTCCAGGAGGTAGATCTATCAGGTTTCCTGGAATGTTTAGGACAGAAGCGCTTTATAATCCCTCTAATGAAGCTGAACAACAAGACCATGGTGATGCCGCTATTGTTTCTATGAAAAAGCAAATCCGGAAGTTCTTGTTCCATGGCTGCTTATCGTTGAATATGCTCTTCATAATTTTAACTATATTATTCCCAATCGATTTTCTAGAACCATTGAGCGGTAACGAGCCAGTAGATGATGGCCCTAAAAATACTCCCTCACCTTTTTCCAATTCAGATGGTCTACTTTTGGGTGAGAGAAGAGGAGGGCTTTTCCTACAGATGATCGGAGAACGATTGCCGAAGAGCAATTTTTCAGGGAATTTTGGGCTGGTAATGTTTGAATTTAGCATACTTATTGTACAGTTCACATTATTCTCACTGACGTGTGTTGTATTGGCAGATTTGGATTTTGAAGAGCCAGAAAGACTGGACCCTTTAAAAAGTGATGGCTACGATGGTTCTGTAATAGTTGCACGAATACCGTTAAATAAAACTTTGGATGCCATTTTAGATGATAGCAATATTGATGATAATAATGAGAATTCTAGCAATTCTGTTTAAATAGTATACATACACAGATGCGGCTAGATAAATAGCATGCCTATAAAGGGGTAATACAAATTGCTGTTACCGGTACTATTTTATAGAGAGTTACATTTACATATATCATTCTATTACATTTTCTTATCTATGACGATTAGGTGCTCGTATCTTTATTGTAGCATTTGTCAATTCTACTAACAATGGACGAAAAGCTTATATTGAGATAGAGATCCTGAGTTAAGTATTTTAATAATTTTCTCAAGCTGTGTTTTTTTAAATAATATGCAAAGTAGGATTATTGAGTAATTGGACAGTTTTTCAAGTACTCAGCTTTATTTTTCAAAATTCTAACGGACTTGAAAAATATTTCTTCTGGTGTCATGGCACCAGCGCTTTCTACGTTGAAGATAAAGTGGTTTCTAACTCTCCCTAATTTGACTTTATCAGCAAACTCTTCGTATCTTAAAACTTCTCTGGAAACTGTATCCTTTCTAGCATCTTTAACATAAGCTTCATCTGAACTCTCATCAATGCCAATGACACCTGGTGGGAAGCATTTTTGGAACCTTTTAGCACTTTCACCTTTGATTTGCTGTAGGATATTGATTTGAGGTAATAATCTATAAGAAGCGGTGGAAACTGGTGAAAATTTAGCATGATCACCACCAATACCTAAAATGCAATGTGCCTTCAACGAAATTTCTTGACCAGGCCTTAGTTTGGCTAATAAGATATCAGGATCAGCTGGAACAACTGGACAATTAGCAAAGGTAGTAGATTGTCTACCCTGGGGTTCAAACTTCAAATCACGAGCATAGACATGGGCATTATTATATAGTTCCTTGGGATCTGTAGATCCCTTTGGTGCATCTGGATTCCTTGTGCATTTCACGTTCAAACTCAAAACGATAGTATTTTCATCCGTAAACTTTTCATCGTCCGGCAAATTACTATCAACCCATGTGAGCATATCTGGATCAACTTTCAATGGAACCAAACCTATTCTATGAGCTAAAACCTCATCTTGGATGACAGATGTGTTGTTAAAAAAATAAACGTATTCAGCAGCCACAGATGGAACTTCAGAAATCATTATACGACGAAAGGCATTTGCAATTGATGTGTCAATGTTTATCAAATCGAAATTTGCTTCTCTTGCATCTAATGACGAAATATTAACTTCGAAGCCCTCTCTAAATTTCTCCACATCCCACTCATTTTCTGCATCCTTCGAAAAACCAGGAAAATCCGTGGAGGTTGTATTCGTTACACGGTTGTATTCAATACCCACAATATTTGACATACCTGCTTTTGCCTACTTTCTTTCATACACTTGGTACCTGTTATTTTTACGTAGTATGAGTGAAATTTTTCTTCTAAACTCATCGCAATATTTTTTTCACAAAATTTTTATGAATAAAAATCATTCTAAACGGAATACATAATATTTCAATATAAGTCTTGGTGTATTTGTTTGTAGCAGAGGACACATTACAAGCATGGGGCGATGCAACAGTTCGTCCTCAAGGTTATAGAACCAAAAATAAGCATGCCTCTCGATTAATTTTCACACTTATGCATCAAGATCACATTTGTTTGTCTCCAATTTGATGGCCACCCATACACCACATACAATGTTCAGAGAATAAACACAAATCAATGTACCTTTAGTTGGCTAAATCACAGATCATGATGAACTGTACAGTTGCAACAGACTTTCCAAGAATTATTAATAACCTTGAATCATAGTCAACAATAATTTAGGGATCATGTTTTCACGAAGCGATCGGGAAGTTGACGACTTGACTGGTAATATGAGCCATTTGGGTTTTCATGATCTGAATATCCCTAAACCTACTTCTCCAAAGGTGCAATATATGCCTGCTAGAAAGAGCGAAAATGGAAGACTACCTCCTGAACCTTCAAGACCATATAAGCCGTGTGATTCGAATGACCAAAATACCTCCAAGACGCGCATTTCTTTGAATCACTCACCGAAGAAACTACCCAAGGACTTTCATGAACGTGCTTCCCAAAACAAGACCCAGAGAGTCGTTAACGTATGCCAACTTTACTTCCTCGACTATTACTGTGACATGTTTGATTACGTGATCAGTAGAAGACAACGTACGAAGCAGGTGCTGAGATATCTCGAGCAGGAGAGAAGTGTCAAAAATGTTTCTAATAAGGTTTTGAATGAAGAATGGGGTTTGTATTTGCAAAGAGAACACGAAGTACTAAGAAAAAGGAGGTTGAAACCTAAACACAAAGATTTCCAGATATTGACACAAGTCGGACAAGGTGGGTATGGACAAGTTTATCTCGCAAAGAAGAAGGATAGCGATGAAATTTGTGCTTTAAAAATATTGAACAAGAAACTTTTATTCAAACTGAACGAGACGAATCACGTCCTTACTGAAAGAGATATACTAACAACAACTAGGTCAGACTGGCTTGTGAAGCTGCTTTATGCATTTCAAGATTCAGAGAGCCTATATTTAGCAATGGAATTTGTACCTGGCGGTGATTTTCGTACGTTGTTAATCAATACAAGGATATTGAAGAGCGGTCACGCTAGGTTCTATATTAGCGAAATGTTTTGTGCCGTGAACTCATTGCATGAGCTTGGTTACACTCACCGAGATCTAAAACCAGAGAATTTCTTGGTCGATGCTAAAGGGCATATTAAGCTGACGGATTTTGGCCTAGCAGCAGGAACCGTATCAAATGAAAGAATTGAAAGCATGAAGATGCGCTTAGAAGAAGTAAAGAATTTAGAATTTCCTGCTTTCACAGAAAGGTCTATTGAGGATAGAAGGAAAATATACCACAAGATGAAGAAGACAGAAATTAATTACGCTAACTCCATGGTTGGTTCGCCTGATTATATGGCGTTAGAAGTTCTTGAAGGCAAGAAATACGATTTTACAGTGGATTATTGGTCATTAGGTTGTATGCTTTTCGAAAGTTTGGTTGGATATACACCTTTTAGTGGTTCTTCTATAAATGAAACTTACGAAAATTTAAGATATTGGAAAAAAACTTTAAGAAGGCCCCGTACTGAGGATGGGAGGGCAGCGTTCTCGGACAGAACCTGGGATTTAATCATAAGGCTGATAGCTGACCCCATTAACAGAGTACGATCTTTCGAACAGGTTTGCAAAATGCCCTATTTCGCCGAAATCAACTTTGAAACCTTGAGAACAAATTCGCCGCCATTCATTCCCCAATTAGATGATGAAACAGATGCAGGCTATTTCGATGATTTTACAAATGAAGAAGACATGGCGAAATATGCGGACGTCTTCAAAAGACAGAATAAACTGTCTGCAATGGTTGATGATTCTGCAGTAGATTCTAAACTTGTTGGGTTTACTTTTAGACATAGAGATGGCAAACAAGGTTCGAGCGGGATACTCTACAATGGTTCAGAACATTCTGACCCCTTTTCAACTTTTTATTAAAACTATGCCCTTATGATTTAATTTATAAAACATTATAATGCATTGACAAGAGCAGAAGTGCACTTACATTACAGAAAATAACGAAAACGAGGCAACGCATAATTTTTTGAACCTTGCAATATATTTTTTGGGATGAGATATTTTTAGAAAGTTTCATGCTATTAAAGTAGTAATATGATTTATATATTTATAAATAAAATGTAGAATAGGAAAAAAAATACGGGTCATTCTATAGGATAAACTAAAAACCTTCATTTTCTTCATCATCCATGTCTAGTTTCTTTCTACCACCCCTATTTCTTAAAGCTGCCATCTCATTAGTGGCAACTTGCTTTCTAACCTTCTTTGTCATCCTCGCTATTTCTTCTTCCGCGTCGACTGCATCTTCTTCTGCATATTGCATTACCAATCTACGACCCAGTAAATGGACACCGTGAAGTTGATCCATAGCATTTTCTGCTTCCTTTGGTAATAAAAATTCTACAAACGCAAAACCTCTTGCGGACTTATCGAACTTCTTTGGAACTCTAACGGACTTTAATTGACCAAAAGAATTGAATAATTCGAAAACGTCCTTTCTAGTAGCTTCAAATGGTAGATTCTTAACAATAATTTTACCACTTTTCTTATTGGATTTAGCCTTTTTGTTACCGTTTTGAGAGGCTTGTCTATGAGATAACTTCAATTGAATTTTATGACCATCAATTACAGTGCCATCCATTGCGGCTATTACGGCATTAGCCTGTTCTTTAGTCCTGAATTCTACAAACCCGAACCCCATGGACAAAGTCTTGCCTTGATGTTTTGGATCAGGTTTCGTCTTCACCTGGGCAACAACAAATCCAGTGAACGCTTTGAACCTATCGGTAAGGTTTTGGTTCGTGGTGGAAAAGTTGAGATTCTTGATAAAGACTGACACAGTTGGACCATCAATAACATCTTCATCATGTATAGCTGATGACTCCTCATCTATATCCTTGTTTGTTTCCATTAAATCATTCGACGAAGGTTTTATCTCTACCGGTTTCTCTTCTTCCCTTGCAGAAGTGTTATTTATCAAATCATCGGCCTCAGCCGGCTTAGTGAAACAATCCTTAGGTCCCTTTTCCAAATATATTATACCGTCCTTAAATCTCTTATATGATAGTTTAGTGAAAGCTGCCCTTGCAGAGGTTGCGTCCCTGAATTGAACTATAGCGATTGTACCAGCTGATGGCATGAGCAACCTTTCCAATTTACCATATGGCAAAAACATTTCGCCAAGTTCTTCTCTAGTTGTCCCAAAGGGGAAATTTTTCACTAATATCACTTTATCGTCTCTTTGATTTGTAGATTTCAACTGTGAAAACTTGGTCAAATCAACACCTTTAGATTCAAAATATTTTCTAACGTCACCAATAACGTGGGCTTCAGCTAAAGCCTGTTTAACAGCTGAACTTGAGCTTTCAGCATCGATCAATTGAGATTTTTCTAAACCCAATTTGGCTGCCACACTATCCAAAACAGCATCTTGGTTCATATATAAGGAGTTCCAAGAAAATGTTTGTCTGGATGCGGCTGCCTTTCTTTTCAAATCCTTTTGCTTTTTCAATGGCATATTCTTTAAATCAAATTCGTCTAATCTATGATTCTTTTTTTCTTCACCAGGAAGAATATGTAATAGTCTTCCTTGAAAAATTTGTTTATCCAATTCAACATAGGCGTTCACTGCACTCTTAGGTTCTTTGAATAGAACGTATGCGAATCCCTTGGATTGACCAGTCCTGGTATCCAAAGCCACATGAACTTCTTCTAACTCTCCGAACGGACTAAACAGTTTCTTGAAATCTTCTTCTTTGGAAGTGTACAAAATATTACGTAAGAATAGACGCCCAGTTTGATTGATTTTTTCAATGGCCCGTTCTTCGTCGGTCTTTTGTTGAACTATAGGCTCTGGTTGTTCCTCTTCCTTGGCATCGAGACTTTCATTTTGTTCAGTACTGTATGATAATGACTTTTCTCTTTCTTCCGCTTCACTTTCTTTGATTCTTACACGACGTTGTTTGAACCAATCCAAGTCAGAAACCTTTTCATCTTGGGCAAGATTTCTCCTGCTCTCATTTTCTGCCTCGTCATTATTAGTATCATCATTAACTAGACCTGTATCGGCATCTGTCAAATTGCTCAAACTTATCATCTTTTCTTCCTCTTCGGCCTCTCCTTGATCTTCATCCCTGTTGGAATTGAGAGCCGAATACTCGTCGTCACTTTCATTGTCAATGATCAAATTTGGTGCCTCCTCTTTACTGTTCTCTCCCTTCAAAGCTAATGCATGGGCCAGTAGGGAGTTCCCCTGCACGCTGGGCTCCTCTTCTCCCCCTTTTTGTTCTTTGTCCTCTATGCTTTTGTCAATACCCACCTTTTCCCATGATGTGACTTGTGAGCTTGGCTTCATAGTCTCCATGAACTCTTGCAATTGCTTGTTCTTACGAATCTCGTCGTCAATGTTGCGGTGCTTATTTTCATCCAATTTCATTTTCTTTCGATTTTCCTCCTGCAGCAACCTTTCCTCCTTTTCTCTAAACCTTTTCAAGGCTTCTCTTCTCTTTTCCTTCATGGGCTGCGGAACTCTTGGATCTGCAAAACTTTTGGCCATAGAAACCTCTATCTTGGATGTGTTGACAAAACTGCCATTGAAGTACTCAACAGCATCAAAAGCATCCTCCTCATTACGGTATCCAATAAATCCAAACCTTCTACTCTCCCCATTCCTATCTCTAAGAATTTTAACATCGGTTATGAGGTCTGGACCGCTGCCGTTAACTGCTTGATGGGAATGTTTCTGACGCAACCTCTTTGTAAAATGCTCCTTGAGATTGTCATCTGTCAAGTAGACGGGTAAACCCTTAACAATAATACGAGACATATCGGTTTTAATACCTTATTTTTGAGGCTCAAATATGTCTTAGTCCAGTTGCAGTTTCTGCATACAAACCACCGATGAGATGAGATGAGATGAGCTCTAAATTTCTATAAAATTTTTTTCATTTCTTTTATTGAATTCACGTCGCTCCGCACGTAAATCCCCTTTGCGGAAAAACTTTCTCAATAGGGAAAGTCCCTCCTATTGTCCCTTTCGTCTCGAGGATTTTTCACTTTTAGTATATAAGCAAAAAATAAAAAACATGAGAGGTGGTGTGGTTTATTTGCAGACATTGCGGAGCCTTAAAGTAATGTAGACAAGAGGGAGAGTGAGGTAGTGCAAGATGAGTTCAAATACAACACCAGAAAAAGTCACCGCAGAGCACGTTCTGTGGTATATTCCCAATAAGATCGGATATGTACGTGTTATCACCGCCGCCCTTTCTTTTTTCGTCATGAAGAATCATCCAACGGCCTTTACATGGCTGTACACTACGTCGTGTCTGCTGGATGCACTAGATGGGACCATGGCCAGAAAGTACAACCAAGTGTCCAGTCTGGGTGCCGTTTTGGACATGGTTACCGACAGATCCAGCACCGCTGGGTTGATGTGTTTCCTTTGTGTGCAGTATCCTCAATGGTGCGTTTTCTTCCAATTGATGTTGGGCTTGGATATTACTAGTCACTACATGCATATGTATGCCAGTTTAAGTGCTGGAAAGACTTCTCATAAAAGCGTGGGCGAGGGTGAGTCCAGATTATTACATCTGTACTACACTAGAAGAGACGTATTGTTCACTATTTGTGCCTTCAATGAACTATTTTATGCTGGGTTGTACCTGCAGTTGTTCTCCAATTCTGCGACCTTTGGTAAATGGACTACCATCATAAGTTTCCCTGGTTACGTATTCAAGCAGACTGCAAACGTTGTCCAACTAAAAAGGGCAGCTTTGATTCTAGCAGACAACGATGCCAAGAATGCCAATGAGAAAAACAAGGCTAACTGATAGGGAGAGTTTCTTTCTTTCTTTTCTCGTGTTAATTACGCTAATCTTTTATTTATGTGTAGTTTTTATTTATGTGAAATGGAACGTTTATCGATTTAACTTTAAAAGCAGCCTACTCTACCGTCTTGCTTATACTTGGTACAAATGCTCGAATAAACGAAAACCTTCATATTGTTGATACTTTTCTCAACGCGGTTTTTTCCCGTTTTTTTCGAGCAGTTCCCGAGGGCATATTTAACATGAGCCAAGAAGAGAAAACGTTTGTTGGACAGATCAAAGAATGAGGAAGTTCTGTCCTCTATCTCTGGGTTCTAATCTCGGAAGAAATTCGAATACAAAGGGAAATAGTGCCTGCAAGAAAAAATGGATGTTTTATTGTCGCTTCCTCAGCCGGAATTATTCAAAACCATGGTGATTCCGTCCTTGGCAAATCGCAATATAATCAAATCGGAGGCAATTCTCTCCAACTTACACTCGATATTTTACGTCGCTATATTTTACCATATTTGGTTTCTTTTCGGCAAGTGGATCTTATTCCCACCTTTGGTTAAATGGAAACTGGACTATGACCAAAAGCATGGCGTCAAGAAAGATGAGAAGGTAACTCCAGAACGTCAAGCTCAACATTACAAAAAAAAGTACACTTCTTTAATCAATCAAAGTTCAGTTCACTTGATATCCCTTTTGCAAAGCATAGTAGTCTTGTACTACTCACTGAAGTTCTTACTCGATCCAAAAGCCTCGGCCGAGCCCTACCAAACCTCGCATTCTCGAGTATTCACGGAAAATCGAGACACTCAAGTCATCTGTATTTTTGCCATTGGTTATTTCGTTTGGGATATTTATATTTCCACCATGTACTCTACTTTCCCCTTTGTTGTGCACGGAATCATCTCCACCGTTGTGTTTTGCATCGGATTGAAACCGTACATCCAATATTATGCCCCAGTGTTCTTGATGTTCGAACTGTCTAATCCTTCCTTAAACTTTAGATGGTTCGGAATCAAATTTCTTCCTCATAAAAGCAAACTCTGCTCCCTACTGCTGCTGTTGAACAATTTGATGCTCATGGTCATCTTCTTTGCGGCCAGAATTGCCTGGGGGTGGTTTCAGATTGGAAAATTGTGCTACGACTTTTACCAGGTTCGCAATGAACCTGGTTTCTTAGTCTTCGACACCATTGTTATCCTTGCAGGCAATTTTGTCCTAGACGTCTTGAATGTCATCTGGTTTTCCACTATGGTGTCTGTGGCCGCAAAGGTCTTAAAGAAAGGGGAATCTGTAGACAAAGTCACTGAGAATGAACAATGATCCATGCCGGCACACTTTAACATGTGCATATATGTGTATATAGATTATAAACTTTGTGTAAGCTGTGCGAGCATTACAAACCTTAAAATTACAGGCAAAAAATACAACTTTGGTATGTGGTGGATTTTTGCGGGGTAGCAGGATCTTTTGTTTCCATTTTTATCATTGATTCCACCTAGACTAAGCCATCCCGTTCGCCTTCAGGAATGCTTTCAACACTGCCTTCCGTCAGAAGGGATTATGCTACCTTGCTTTCCTTTGATGAAACTTGAAACTTTATAATCACGAGATTGAAGGGGGCTGTTTCAAATGCGGATAACGCCGTTCTGGGCGCAAGCTGATTTTTCCATTACTTCATAAAAAGGCGAAAGGCCTACTATTAAAGGATGATGGTGATGTTACTATGATTTGTTTCTAAGTAGTTGCGACTTATTGGATGCTCTTTTGAAAGCTTTTGGGATTTTTTTTTAAGGGTTTGAGAGTAAATATTACAATAAGAGCATTTCGGTACAAGTCAGGAAAGAAGAATCGTAAAGAAAGCTGGTTTTCTTTATCCTAGTTTACTTTTTATGGCTTGGTGCACTGAAAGAGAAGAAACAGCAAGAAAGAACTGAGTTGTTTAATAGATGTCCGACTATTTCACGTTCCCCAAGCGGGAAAATGGTAGTGCCTCGAAACAGCCAGGGACACCATGCTCTACTAGGAACTCTTCTAGGAATTTGGAACTGCCGAGGAACTATCGAACGACTGGTGGTAGTAGCGATGAACTCTCGTCTATGTATTCTGGCGACTCTCAATACTTAATGGATATGATTCCTGATTCATTGACGCTGAAAAATGAGCCGATATCCGGAAATCTGTCTAATCTTACGCAAACGAATGGGCCGGATGATAAAGAAAATAAAGAGGTAAAACTTGATGAATATATATTACCCAAGACAGATCCGAGGTCACCTTACTATGTTAACGTGCCTATTCCCAAAAAATTACCGAAGAATGAAGGGAAAACAAAGGCTAAACAAAAGGTTAAGGACAAGGCGGATCCTTCTGATTTAGATGTGGAGAACATTTATGAAACTTCTGCAGAGTTTGTTAGGGAGTATCCGACAGATATTTTGATTGATAGATTTCACAAGTGGAAAAAAATCCTGAAAAGTTTGATTGCTTACTTTAGAGAAGCAGCCTACTCTCAAGAACAAATTGCAAGGATTAATTACCAATTGAAAAATGCTGTAAAATTCGCTTTTCTTACTGATTTAGAGGATGAAACAAACAAGCTGGTGGATCCGAGTGTCCCGAAATTGCCTAACAAGAAACCGCAGCCGGTCCCGTTGGTCGCTCAAAAATCAGACAGCAAATACGAGGCAGACGTGGAGCAATCACAGTCAGTCCAGGCGATACCAGCAGAAGAGGTACCTTCCGCCTCATCTGGTTTCATGACATTTGGATCGGGATCTATTCAAGATATTCAAGTAATTTTGAAGAAATACCACTTATCTTTGGGTAGTCAACAATATAAAATTTCCAAAGAGATCGTGGCATATATTATACCCAAGTTGACCGACCTTCGGAAGGATTTGACTGCAAAGATGAAAGAAATCAAAGAATTACACGGGGATTTCAAGACTAATATAGGCGAGCATGTCAAAATTACAAGCAGGCTTCTAAATAAATATATTGCTTCAGTGAAGTTCTTAGATGAAGCTTCCGCCTCGGGCAATAAACAAGGTGAAAAATTAAGACCGAAACATGATCCGTATCTTTTGAAGTTACAACTAGATCTGCAGTTGAAAAGACAATTGCTCGAAGAAAACTATCTTCGAGAGGCTTTTCTAAATCTACAATCAGCCGCACTGCAACTGGAGAAAATAGTATATTCCAAAATCCAATCTACATTACAACGCTATTCAGCGTTAATTGATTCAGAAGCACGATTAATGATCAAAAACTTGTGCCATGAATTGCAGCAAGGCATTCTATCTAGACCACCAGCTGTAGAGTGGGATAACTTTGTGTCTCATCATCCTACCTGCTTGATGAATCTAAAATCCACTGACCCGCCGCCGCTACCCAGAAGACTATCTGATATCGTCTATCCTAACATGAAATCGCCGTTGGCCAAATGTATTAGAGTAGGATATCTACTAAAGAAAACGGAATCTTCTAAAAACTTTACTAAAGGTTATTTTGTATTGACTACAAATTATCTTCACGAGTTTAAAAGCAGCGATTTCTTTCTGGAAAACAAGTCTCCCCGTGCAAAAAATAAATCTCCCATTGAGCAATCAGATGCAAGCCATATCAATAAGGATGGAGCTAACGCTGGCAGTCATCCATCGAGCAATGGAACGCAGGATTTGAAAGTGACGAAGAGAAGAAAAGGATTGAGTTCCTCAAATCTATATCCTGTCACTAGTTTGTCTTTGAATGATTGTTCTTTAAAGGATAGTACTGATACATCTTTCGTTTTACAAGGATATGCTAGTTATCATTTATCAGAGGACGCAAGTACAACGGAATCAAGCGTGACCCCGAATTTGGCGTGTACACCAAAATCGCTTACTTCAAATAAAAACAAGCATCAACGTACGCCATCAGCTCTTTCGATGGTGTCCGTTCCGAAATTTTTAAAGGGATCGTCTGGGCCAAAAGAACAAAAAAGGGCTAAAGAAAACTCTAATACCAATAAAAACTCAATTTGCGAAAAATACGTTGAATGGACGTTTAAGATATCCTCCGCTAGTCTTGAACCAACTTCAGAGGATTCAAAAATTTTCAAAAAATGGGTTCAGGACGTGAAAGCTCTCACAAGTTTTAACTCTACGCAGGAGAGGTCGAACTTTATAGAGGAAAAGGTTTTGAAAAGCAGAAATCACAATAATGGGAAGAGCTCTCAAAGCTCTAAAAAAAGTACATTTATGACACCGGTAGACAGTTTTGTTAACCTTTCTGAAAAAGTAACGCCATCCTCCTCCGTTACTACGTTAAACACTAGGAAGAGGGCAAACCGTCCTCGATATATAGACATCCCGAAGGGCGTAAATACGAATGCAGGAGCTATGAGTTCTGTATACAGGTCGAAAGTCAACACACCAGCCATTGATGAAAATGGTAATTTGGCCATAGTAGGAGAATCAAGAAACAATGGTTCACAAAATGCTGTCAGCTACGCCTCTAGAACTCCATGTATATCGCCCTATTCACCTTATTCTGGGGGAGGTGTCCCCTATCACCGTTCAACCGATGATTTAACGACACCCCCTTCTCGAAAAGCATCAGCTCCTGGAGAGGTACCTCAGATAGCTGTTAGTAATCACGGGGATGAAGCTATTATTCCGGCAAGCGCGTATTCTGATGGCAGCCATAAATCATCTCGCGCCTCTAGTGTTCCATCCATTCATAATCGACGTGACAATTCTTCCTCTTCGCCATTGATGAACTTACCAGGTGTTTCACCTAGTTGTCTAGCATTGGAGGGCAATGCAAACGGATATTTTGGAATACCATTAAACTGTAATTCAGAAGCAAGAGGAGGGTCAGAGCTTTCAGCTTTTGAGATGGAATCTCCTTTATTCGAGGAAAATAGGACTCAAAACTACAACCGCTCTCGTAAATGCTCAGCCTGTTATATACCCCAACAATGTGGTCCAATGATGGAAATCAATGATGCAGGGTTGAGTCACGACAATGAGAAGGGTACCTCACAACCAAGTCTAATGTTGAAGAAGCCGCTTACATCTAAAGGTGTTGAACTGCCTTATTGCAATTCGAAGAAAGCATCTAGTGCAGAAAACGTTCCATTAATGTCTACTGTATCCAATGATAAGTCTCTTTACTCGCGCCAGAACAGAAGTACTAATAATGTGCCTACTACATCTGCATCAAGTAGTGAAGCTACGGAGACCTATCCAATAAGACTGCACAGGAAGAATGTGTCATTTGGTTCCTTGAATCGTGTAATGGACAACAAGAATGTTTCGAACAATTTTCCTGACAAAAGTAGAAAACCATCAGCTACTAGAATTGGAGAGTCAGATGAAGATAGAAAAGAGGAATCGGATTAAACTCAATCAGTCCACATATTCTTAGATAGTTATTATGTAGTTATAAGTAAAAAATTGTCTTTTACCAAATAAAAAAATTCCTGATTGAACATTTCCAAAAATACCACCTGAATCTGTAGTTATCTTTAACTGAAGACAAGTGCTCATAATCATCTTTTTCCTACTTCTTTTCTACAATGGCGGTAGGATTGGCAATACTCGTTCATCTTCACTTTTCCGGTCCGCACTTACAACGCGGCCTTTCTGTAATAGAGGTGGGCAATGCGCCACTGTAAATGATGACCGTTGGAAGCTTTTTGGCTAATATTTTGTTGATGGAACTTTGACAACTTCTCAAAGTCAAAAATGGGTTTACCCAAATCTTTATACAGGAAGTTACTCATAGATTGCCCAACGAAGGTCATTAATGACAATTGTAGCCAGCGAGTCAAGGATGTTTCTCCGCTCGTCACAAACTTTGAAAAATGGTCTGATAAGCGAAGAAAGCTTTATTTTAAAGATGAAGAGGAAATGGTAGTGCGTTACCAATTAAAAAATTTCAATTTAAGAAATAACGTGTATGGTAGGCTTTTAGCTTCTCCAATGAGAGCAGAAAAGATCTCAAAACTAAAATCTTGCAGAGAGCTACTAATTCCATTAAAAGTGGTACCGTCAGTTGATAAAGATCAGTATGCCGATAAAAACAAACTTAAATTGGTACCTACACTAGACTATTCCAAGCCATACAAAAGTTCATACATATTGAACTCAGCATCCATTGTAAGAGACAACTTGGCGGCTGCGACGTCATGGTTTCCAATCTCAGTATTGCAAAGATCAACTCCAAAAAGCCTAGTTGTGGATACCTCTACGTTTTTAACAGAGTACAACACCCACCTGCTCGAATTTATAAAAGCAAGACTTTCAGGAATGCCGAATGTTGGACCTTCTTCGAGAAATCGTGTTTTACTCACTTGTGACAAAGGAAGGACACCGCCAATTGAAATACAAGAAATTAAAGATAGTGACGGGCTGCCAATTGCACAGTCCGTCTTTAATCTCGGCTATTTCCAGGCACCAACCCTAGAAGCTATCATAAATAAAGATACAATCGCTAAGGGAATTTACCTGGATGCTGATAATGACAAGGACCTCATCGGGCATCTTTATAGTGCACTATTGTTTCAATCAGGTAACTGATTGAAACCAAAAAAAAGGAAGGAAAGCGGGATATATACCTGAAGTTGTCCTTTTTATTCCTATTCAATGAAGTACGAAGTTGGCTGTCGGCGAATGGCATCATTCTATAATCCGACAGTGAAAAATTTGAGCGCCTCGGGCGAGAGAATTCAGAACCCTTAATCCCGCACATCTACGTAAAATATCTCTGAGGTGTTCCATGGTCCATCACTTGCCATCCATCTTGCAAGGCTGTATGATTGATAAAGAGGAACTTTAAGGGTAAATAGATTTGTTGATTCCTTCGAATTAGTGGCTTTATATTAAATCCTAAGAGCATACACATGCATTGTATTTAAGAGAACAACCAGTTATTTACCCATAATAGAAGATTCTTCTTTCGAAAACTAAATTATACACTTTTTTGCACGAAAAGGCTTTCATTAAAAAGTTAAGCGTTCACTTTAATTTTGCTGGTCAATTTCTGGAGTAGGCTTGTCACCCATAATATCTAGCAGTTGGAGTGTTACGTTTGTTGCAAGAAAAAAATTTATAATGTCTATGTTACCGTGGTCTCAAATATGGGATGTTTTTAAACTATTGTTGGGCTTTATGCTTTTCATTATATCAATTCAGAAAATCACCAGTTTGTTCGTATCATGGATGTTGATGCTGCGCCATTCCACAGTACGAAAAATTTCATTTGGATACTTTTTTGGTACCTCAATAAGGCGAGCGTTTATCTTGACTGATTTTGCTCAAGTATATATCGGCAAGATAAGTTTGCGAATAGGTTGGAAACCCGGGATTGTGTTTCATAATGTTGATTTGAAGTTATTTGAGAAAAACGGCCACACCACTACACATTCAACTAAAGACTCCAGGTCATATTTTAATCCTCGGGATCAGACTTTCACCTTTGTAATTAACAGGCGAGTTCTTTCAATTTTAAAGCTGGTCTTTTCATTTTCAACCTTCTTCCATACTTTGGCTCTCACGGTACCTAATGGAAAAGAGTATAAATTAAACATCGGGTCCATCACAATATCACATCCACATGATGATACCATAAAATTGGAGGCGTTTCTGCATGATTTTACCCATCCTGAAACGAAAGACACATTGAACCATACTGGTTTTTTTATGGTGTGTAAAATTGGGAAGGAAGATGATAAAGGTAGCAACTGCTCAAAAGTTATACTAAAAAATTGGAAATCCAGTCTCAAAATCAGTGACGTTTGCTGGCATCTTCCAGAAAAGAAAGAAAAGACTTCGAATACGGAGTCTGTCGATTCTCTCCCTACAAGCGATGATGCAGAAATGCTCACTTCATATCGTAAGATGCTAAAGCCTTTTCACTACCCTTTAAAGACTTTAAACATTCTGGACCTTAAGGTAGAAAACGTAAAATTTATCTATAAAAAAAAGTTTACAATCCGCATATCAAGTGCTCAACTTTACTTGGAATCAATCTCCATTCTAAATAATGTCTCCGCTTTGGAACTTTTACCCTTAAATAAACCTACATGGGGTGATTTTGAACTATCACTTTCTGCAAATGCTGTTGTTGTAGATATCGACGGTAATACAGCAGTTAGGATTCCGTTCGGAAATGTCATACTGACATCAGATATTTTACTATTTTTACTTGATAACATACCTTTGCAGAAAACGAAGATATCTTCCATTTTAAACATTATAAATCCTTCAGTGTTCCTTACTATACATCAAGTGCTGGAAATCCTCCATTTAGTGGATAAGTTTGATAATTCAGAGACGTCATCATATACTAACGCAACCGATAGGCCATTAGATATTTTAGAGTTAGATATTGATCGATTACCCAGTTTTAACTTCGAACTACTGATGTCAAATTTTATTTCAAGGCTACATATATCAGATGAAGAGAATGTGACGTTTAAGGTTTTCAGCACGCACGCTCTGTTTAGTCGCAACAATATGTCTATGTCCCCTAAAAGGGGACAACTGATGCAAATGCATCCAGATTGGCCATTTGCAAAGACAGCCCTAGTATCCGATCAATTATCCAACTATATTAAAATTGTGGGTACATCACTCTCTTACCTAAGAATCCCAACAGAGCAGGATGCTAACCCGGTATCTATACCAGTCTGTGGCTTTGAAAGATTAGACACATTTTTGGATGAATTTTCCAATTCTAAATTGATCGTTCAATCTACACTACGGCATTCGTACGTTAGTCTTGAGAACATTGAAGTTTTGCATACTTTAAGTCGCGCCTTTGACAAAATTTACTCATTAATATCAAGCAGAACGAAGAGGAATGCTGCTCATAAAGCAAGGGATGAAAAAATGGGGAACCTGAATGAAATTAAGAAAAACTTCAACTGGTCACTGAAACTTAGATTGAAGGATATTTCATGTTCGTTACTGATCGCTGGCTTTCTCCCAAAAAACTTGGACCCCGTGGAGGCCGAGAATTTCAACTTATCTAACGTAACCAGAGGTGCCAAAGTTGTCCTTACAGAATCAATATTATTGGCGGATAGCCAGGAAAAAAATTTTACTATTGTTGATGCATCAGTATATCGCTTCATGGATGACACTACTCACAAGCCTGCTCCTGACGTTATTGTTCAATTCACCAATTTATTATTGAGTTTTAACGATTTGGATGAAATTCATTTTTCACTTCCGAAAATCAAATTCAAGATGGATGTGAATATTATCTGGCTGTGGTTTTATATTCGGAGTATATGGATAAAATTTCGTCCTAGTTCAAAATTGAGTCGAACTTCCGCGACCAGCTCGAAATCTGTTGATGTTTTGGACAGACTGAGAGTAGATATAGGAAAGATGATTATAGAGCTAACGCTTCCTCATAATACAGAAGTACTCTTGATATTCGAGCAAATTGGACTTTCGAATACTACTAAAAATCTCACAATTGCATCGTTATCTGCGTACGTGGTGTCCGTTTATGTGAAGCATATTAAGGCGTATGTTTCTTTGATAAGTATCAATGACTTTGAGCTAAACACTCAAGATTTAATCCGCACGAAATCTGCTGTTATAAATACCTCATTAATTCATTTCCATGCCGAATACCATTTTAGGTTTTACATGATAACTGACAATATAGTTACATTGTATAAATCGTTTAAGCAAATTAGATTGGCATTTTCCAACTTGAGTGAATTTGAACGATTGTACCCCCAACAGCAGCTGCCTAAAAGGATTTCAAATCTAAATGTCTATTGCCAAGATTTCCTGATTGATATTGAAGAAGATCCTTTTGAGCAGGAATTAGGATTGATTTTGAAAGTTGGCGTTTTGGAACAACGCGAGAGGTTAAAGAAGCTTGAAGAGTTCAGGGAAAAGCTATCAACATATGAGGACATGAACGTACGTTTAAGGTCACTGTATGATACCTCCCGTGGACAGACTTTCTTCCCGGACTTCTATGTGAACGATCAAGAATATGAGCAAAAGGCTTACCTCAGGTTGCTAGAAAACTTTTCAACGTCATGGATTGCCAGATACAGGAAGGCAAAACTTTCTTTTTATGGTATGCCTTATCGCGTAATCAGCCGTGAAGAGCTTGGTACAAAATATCACCTGTTTACTAGACAGAAAACCAGTACTGTTGCTAACTTGGTCGTAAAAGAATTGGACTTTAAATTAGGTAGTCCTTCTTTCCCTCTAGACAATTATATGGATTTTTTATACCAGTATGGAAAAAAAGTCCCAAAGAATACAAAGTACACTTTGTTAATTATCCTTGGCCTGAAAATCAAAAGCGCATTGTGGGAGTTGCGGCTGAGAGATTATCCGATACCTGCCATATCATTTCCTGACACATTTACAACAGGTGATGTTGTATTTGCCGAAAAGATGCCAGCACCTTGCGCCCTTCATACCGTTTATGTTCCTTTTGTCAGCTCCGCGCAAAAAAGTCCCTATAATGATGCCAACACTATATATGGCTCCCATATCATTCGTACTCTTAATTCAGTCAAAACTTATTTTAATATCAGGTCAATGGTTACATCTTCTTCATCTGCTAGAATAACATGGGGGAAATCTCTGCAGCCCGGCTATGAGTCTTTGATGCTTTGGTTCGATTTTTTAACTAAGCCTCTTATCGATCCATCCAAAAAGCTAGGATTTTGGGACAAATTCAGATACTTAGTACATGGTAAGTGGATATATGAGTTTTCAGAGAAAAGCGAGATCCACTTAAATATAAAAGGTTCGCACGATCCTTATAAGATCACCGATGATGGTGCGGGTCTGGCGTTCTGCTGGTCTGGCGGCACCACAATTTATGTTCATAACTCCACAGATCCTAAAGAATTTTTAAAGATTGAATCCCAAAGATTTCAGTTGGCAGTGCCAGACTTTGCCAAGGTCAGTAAGTTTGATAAAGTCTTTATGAAGCTTGATGGAAGAGTAATTTGGACGTTAGGTTTACTTTTTGAACAAGGTGATATATCTAAGGCTGGTGACGAAGAAAGGTTTCTTCCAAATAGGCCACATTATGAAATTCAGCTGATGAATCCAGATGGCGTTGCAGATTTGGATCACCATGATACCTACAAAGGGTTTAGAACATCCTTTATTCACATGTCATTTGGTGTCTATTCTTCGGAACACGGATCAATAAACAGTCTTTATCTTGCACCTTATGCTCTAACCCACTTTTTCAAGTGGTGGAACTTATTCCATACATACACATCTGGTCCTATTAGGCAAGGACGGTTATTTACGGATTTACTTCAAAACAAGACAAAGTTTGGCCGCTCGCTATTTACAATAGCCTATCAACTACATTTAAAACGCTTAATGGTCACGCATATTTATCGGCATATTACTACTCAATATGATCTTGAAAAAGACCGCAAAATAACTTTTACTGGACTGAAGGGGAGATTTGATTCACTAAAAATTGATTTGCATCAAAAAAGAGTTAAACTTACCCACACAAATCAGAAATTAAATAAATCAAAACCTGTCTGGAAGTTTAAGATGTCTAGGGGTGAGATTGATTGTGCAGAAGCAGATATCAGGATATTGTCGACGCTGTTTGACCAGGAAGCAGTTAAGGAAATTCTCAGTACTGGCCTTGATGACATACTTGAAGACGAGTCATCACGTCCTATTTCGCCTCAAGATGTAGAATACCTACGTGAATCAGATTGGTATGATTATGAGGACTATATAGACTTGAATCAAGTACCACTTGGTTCCTCACTTCCATTGAAGTTAGAAGCAATTCCCTTGCTGTACTCACCTAGGATATCTTACTTTAGAAAAATAAATGACGACGGTTATGTTCTAGCTTACCCATTTGGCACCGAAGAATCTCACAATTGTCTGATTGGTAAGAATCACCCAGAATTGACTCAGGAAAAGTTAGCAACTGAAAGAAAACGAGAAATAGAAGAGCAACTAAAATTATTGCATGTCACACTGGGTGAATTGCAATCAAATAAAAGCGGAGGTTCGGTAAATGAGAATTCAGAACGCTATGCACGTGAATTAAAAGCAGAGGTAGCTGAATTAAACCACAGATTGCACACAGTCAACACTATCTTGAGTGATTTGAAAATCTCGGAGGCTATTCCTGGAGAAAATACTGATAGTGATAGTTCCAGCTCACTTTCCGATTCTGATGCAAATTTGGGAGATGTGGCTCCAACTCCTAACAGAATATCATTATTGAGGACCAATACCGTCGAGTCTTTTGTATCAATGAGAAAAGCCTCCACTATGCAAGTTGAGTCCACTTATGATAACCGTTTCATGGTCCATAATATAGAGTTGAAAATCGATAATAAAATTAGGCATCACCTTTTGGAATATGCCTCCAGTGCTTTTGAAAGGAAGTCTATGAGGTTTGCTTTGACTTATAAATCCGTAACTATTTTAAAAGAATTACTAGGGAATGTGTTGACTGGGGTCAGAACATCTATAGAAGACTACGGATCAATGCTTGAGGACGATTTAGCTAGTAATTCGGAATTTATTGAGCATTTTGAGAAACTCATCAGAGATGTTCCAAGTGATGACTTTGACTATGTTGATAATTATCTTTTCAGACTAATCTCTCCGCAGGTTCAAATTAAATCGGATGTTGAAAAAAATGCGGCAGTTATTTTGGCTGCTAGGGATATAGAAATGGGAATTATTGATATAGTTCAAGTGTACGGAAAATCAGGAAAAAGGATTCCCGTTGATGTTGATACTATTGTAGAAACACGCTATTCTGCTGTTTCGAAGGACATTCAGTTGTTTACATTGTTCAAGAAGGATTTAGAGGGTCCTGAAGGTAGATTCTTTCATAAAAATGGATACGGTTCGGACAAAGAGTCTGATATATGGCCCCCATGGATTCCTCTTGAAATGTGTTTTGATGGCTCTTTATTAGATAAGCATGTCTTTTTAAAACGAAGATCAATGTTTCTGACTTACGTTGCTCCTAATCCCTTATTTTTCAGTGCCAATGACACATCGGCGTTTTCCTATGATTCGAGGTTTCGTATTGCATTTCCAGGACTGATTCTGACTTCTGATTGTCAACAATACTGTGCTGTATACGCAATCGCTGAGGATTTGCTTTCCTTTGGATCATCATTGGATGAGAAGGTTGAGAAACTTTCCAGGATTTTGTTTACTGATGAGGTAAGAAATAACTTGGAAAACCTTGATGTCTCTGTTGTCACAGCCCTGCAAGATAGAATTAAAGAACTCTATTATACCCGAGCATATTTAAAGCTTCACGAGCCAAGATTGTTTTTGAAATCGGGACAAGAGTTAACTTTTGATATCCAGACTAGTACATTGAAGTTGACGTTACTTATGACGGCAATCAAGAAAACTTATGATAGGATGGGGAGTGGTAATAGAGTGATACAGAAAAGGTTAAGGTGGCAAGTTGGAACAGATGAACTGATATGGGAATTATATGATGAGAGCAAGACGCCTTTCGTAACTATCGGGTTGGGACCTTCTACCTTTATTCGTTCTGAAACATCCGATGGCACTAATAGTAACAAAGTATCTATTTCTTCATTACAGTGTTTCAACCAGCAAGAAAATCCCGTTTACACTGAACTGCTGGCTCCCTTTTATGAAAACTCATCCTATAATAAGAACGCCCCAATGGTAGAAATTTTTTGGATCTTGGGTCCATCAGTTGGAGGTATTTCAGATTTGCAGGACTTGATTGTTTCCCTACAGCCGTTAATTTTCAAGATGGATCACAAAACATCGGAAAAACTAATGAATTATCTATTCCCAAAGATAGAACAAACTTCCATAGAACCCGATTCCCCAGAACTTGTGCCACGTTCTTCCACCAGTTCCTTTTTTTCATCCTCTCCAGTTTTACGGCACAGCCTTTCTAACGGCTCCTTATCTGTGTACGACGCAAAAGATGTAGACTCCTGGGATTTGCGTAGTATTCAGAGCAAAGAAGGTATCAAAAAGTATAAGGGTGATCATAGGAAACTGTCAGCCTCACTTTTTGTGCAACCTGATTATAACATTAATGAAATGGTCAAAAGATCAGGGACATTTTTCAATGTAAAATCTATTATAATCCGGAAAACTTTAATGTCTGTATGTTACAAGGGTTCGCATAGCCTCTTGACTGATGTTAATAACCTAATTGTTAGAGTTCCTGTTTTGAAGTACCATAACAAACTGTGGTCAAGGGAAGAGTTCTTTACAGCCTTGAAGAGAGACGTTGTAAGAATAGTTTTACAACATTTGGGAAATATTATTGGTAACAAATTTTTACCTCATAAGAAAGAAAATAAGAAAAAAACTTCCATGGAAATACATCGACTACTAAGTCCTGATTCTCAAAGTCGCAACACATCACATATCCTTGAAGTCGAAGGGCACAACTCATTCCATAACTCCACGCGCTCTTCAGATATTAGATCAATAAACTCAGACGAAACGTATAATGAAAATGATGGAAATGAAGTAAAACCATTTTACCCTGTTACGAGCGAATTTTCAAAAAATAAGTAAGGAAACACATTCATGTATTTACCGTAAATATTCTTCAGTTACATAGTAATTGTATTATATACTAAAATGAAAGTTGGCGATTTTTTTTTTTTGAGCCGTTCCTTGCAGTGGTTTTCCAATTCCTCAGAGACGAGATGATGGATGGGCCGCACGGCCAAAGTATTCCTCATCCATCAATTTAGTGAAGTTAAAATACAGGGCTCAAGAGCAATATTTGCCACCAACGAAGTAGTCTATCAAAACCTTGAAAAAAAATGTCGTTGGAAGCCATCGTTTTTAATAGATTGGAGCCAGAAAAGGTTTCGGTGGAGGTACTCGATCAACTTCTTTTACCATATACTACTAAATACGTTCCAATTTACACAATCGATGATGGCTACTCAGTTATCAAAAGTATGCAAGTAAGAGGTGCTCCAGCAATTGCAATTGTGGGTTCCTTATCTGTTTTGACTGAGATACAATTGATAAAACACAATCCAACTTCTAATATTGCCACACTGTATTCATTGGCTGATTGGGAATCTACGAAAAGAGTGCTAAATAAGAGACTAGATTTCCTTTTAAGCAGTAGGCCAACAGCGGTTAATTTATCCAATTCTCTTGCAGAGATAAAAAACATATTAAAATCTTCAGATAACCCCGAAGCTTTTGACGGTAATTTATATAGTTATGTCTGCAAGTTAATCGATGAGGATTTGGCAAATAACATGGAAATGGGTGATAACGGGGCTAAGTACTTGATTGATATGCTACAAAAGGATGGTTTCAGTGACGAATTTGCCGTTCTGACGATTTGTAACACTGGATCCTTGGCAACTTCCGGATATGGAACGGCTTTGGGCGTTATCCGTTCTTTGTGGAAGGACTCGCTAGCTAAAACTAACAAAACAAGTTCAGAATTGGACAGTGAAAAACTTCCCAAGATGGGCCATGTATTCCCACTGGAAACTAGACCTTATAATCAAGGGTCAAGGCTAACAGCGTATGAACTAGTTTATGAAAAGATTCCATCAACTTTAATTACAGACAGTTCCATCGCGTATAGAATCAGAACTAGTTCAATTCCAATCAAAGCAGCATTTGTTGGAGCTGATAGAATTGTTCGCAATGGGGATACAGCGAATAAAATTGGTACTTTGCAACTTGCTGTAATTTGTAAACAGTTCGGAATTAAGTTTTTTGTAGTAGCTCCCAAAACAACTATCGATAATGTAACCGAAACTGGTGATGACATTATTGTGGAAGAACGTAACCCTGAGGAATTCAAAGTAGTCACTGGTACAGTAGTTAATCCTGAAGATGGTTCCTTGATCTTAAACGACTCTGGGGAGCCAATCACGGGAAAGGTCGGTATTGCCCCTCTTGAAATTAATGTCTGGAATCCGGCCTTCGACATCACTCCACATGAGCTTATTGATGGAATTATCACAGAAGAAGGTGTATTTACCAAAGATTCCAACGGTGAATTTGAGCTAGAAAGCCTTTTTTAGATATCATTTAAATTGAACTTCCGAAATAGTTACTATTATACTGCGAACGACAAGATTTTATATTAAGACGCAAAGATTACTTCTTTCTTGTTTAATGAAACGAACACATTAGTGTATGTTGTCAGAATCTTAGGAAATTTTAGACACTAAAAATAATCGGTGCGATATGATTTATCTTTGTCTTCTTGCATATTTTTTATTTGTACGAGGTGTAAAAAGAGAAGAACTCCTCATAGGGGGCTCGAACCCCTGACATTTCGGTATCCTTGCTTAAGCAAATGCGCTTAAAAGCCGAACGCTCTACCAACTGAGCTAACAAGGATGAGTTCTTCATCCCTTTTAGTATTACGTGCCTATATAATTTTGAACGCCTTCTCAATTCAAATGTCTATAGGGGGAGAACTTGTTGTCAGGAATTATTATTGTTTTAATGAAATTCTAATATCATCTATTTAGTGGTATATTATCACATGCGGTGTAAGAAGATGACATAAAGATTGAGAAACAGTCATCAAATCTTATGGAAGCTGAGACGCAAGGATTGATAATGTAATAGGATAATGAATGACAACATATAAAGCAAAAGAAGAAATAAAAATATTGTTATGTAGAATTATCGATTCCCTTTTGTGGATTCCAAGATCCTAGAGGAGAACTTCTAGTATATTCTGTATACCTAATAGTATAGCCTATAGCAACAATGGAATCCCAACAATTATCCAATTATTCACACAACTCTCTGAGAATTATGTGGGTAATTAGATAATTGTTGGGATTCCATTGTTACTAAAGGCTATAATATTAGGTATATAGAATATACTAGAAGTTCTCCTCGAGGATCTAGGAATCCACAAAAGGGAATCTATAGTTCTACATAGTGTTATTATTTTATCTTCTTTCTTTTTATATGTTGTCATTCATTATCCTATTACATTATCAATCCTTGCATTTCAGCTTCCATTAGATTGGATGACTGTTTCTCAATCTTTATGTCATCCTCTTGCACCGCATATTATAATATACTATTAAATAGATGATATTAGAATTTCATTCCAACACTCTCAATCTGAATATTAGCAAGTTTCTCACTCAAAGAAATTGTTGTTTTTTGTTTTTTTTTTTACCAACAACCTACTGATCATACTTGTTTCGGAGAGCTACCCCTTTGTCAGCCGTGGCACGGCTCTACGCGGAAAAGTAACCTCTTATACCAGTATTTTTGATTCCTTAATCTTACGTCTGGTATTGTTGAAATGTAAACCAACCATAGCGCACTGACTAGTAGTCACTTTATCAGAATATTCTCATATGTGGTGTTAAGAGATGTCATATGCTAGGGGGCCAATAGAATCATATTTAAATCATTATTTAATTAGTAGGAGCCTAAAGCGCATGAATTAATAATGCGTTAAACAGAAATGACGACGTCAAAAAACGAAGGGATGAATAATCCTAATATCATCTAGAGTTACAGCTTTTTTATGGATTCCCAATCCTGAGGAAGCTACTTGTCAATCTCTTTACATAATATCATTTGCTTAATAAAGACGGGACCACAACAAATATACAGAATTTACATGTTTACAGTTTTCGCTAAAAAGTGTGGTACTGTGATGTATGATTATTATTCTCAAACTTTTCTTTTTTTGTTTTTGTGCACTCATCTTATTGAATCATTAACCTTTGTTCATTGGCCCCCACTAAGCTGGATGAAGGTTTAAACTTCTTAAAGATTTTGTAATTTATGTCATTACCGCCTGTAAGCATATTATCGTGGTTTCTTGATATTGGCTTGTATTTAACACACGTACCGCATTTATAAAACATGCATAAGCAAGGCTATCATAAAATGACAGTGTTCTAGTGAACTTACGCGGAAAGTCCCCTACAACGTCTTTATGGATTGTATATTCATTATACTTCCCAAAAACCTTGTCAGTGCACAAAATGGGTGCAGATAAACATATTCAAGTTAACTTTAAATAAGAACCAACTTATAAAATACTTTGCCGAAGAGACGTCTTGTGACCAAAAACCTCAAGTTGGTCTGACTAAACAGCTTACAACTGATATATGCAACTGCTAGGCAAACATTTTCTCGAACATAAATTTTTATTTGGGAAAAAATAAGCTATGGTCTTTTTAAAATACGGTCAGGGACGACTTAATGCATTTCTCGTTTTTAGCATAGATAAGCAACTTTCTTTCCTATTTATGATGGCATTATCCCACACTATTATCGCGCAAGAAATAATAGAAATTTATTTAGTTTAGATAACTAACAAACTGTTTCTCTCTGAAAAACAATCTTATTGCAAAAACAGGGGGCAAGTGTTATGCTGTCCTTGTTGTTGCTGTTTTATAAGTGCCGGCCTCGCTTGAGGAACCGCCTATGTTTACACCCTGTTGTTGACAATCTACGAAGATGCCTTGAAGGGATTTGAACATAAGATCGCCTTCTACGCGTTTTGTGCCATGATCGTTAGTACTGATGCATCGGAAGTTTAAAACTAAGTGCAAGTACAGTTACTACTGGGGAACATTAGAATGACCACTGCTCCTTTTAATCTGACTCGCGGAAATAGCCGCCAAAAAGAAGAGATTCTTCTAACTGCGGGTAACTTTTGGATCAACATGTTTACATATTGATCCCGTTTAGGAAAGTGTGAGTTCAAGGCACTAATCAAAAAAGGAATTTCGTAAACATAGTGACCAAATCAGGAAAAGTCAACAACGAAGTTCGCGATACAGATGAACTTCGGTGCCTGTCCCTCGAGGAAATAGCAAACTCGTTACAGCTAGCATCTAATAACATGGGCATGGAATTTTTTAAATTTTCCTCTTAGTGGAAAATATAACCTCTTTGGGGAAAAGAGAAATAGATCCTTACTCAAAACTTTAGAAAGGAAAAAAAATCAAAATATAATAAAATAGATTTTTTTAGGTTAATTTTTTGCCAATTTAGCTAGACTTTTGAAAAAATCCACAACTTTATTAAAATTGAATCTTTTTGGTATCAATTTTGTCTCACACTTCAAGAAGTAAAGTATTCTCGAACTGATACTTCTGAAAAGTGAAAGAAATATAGCTAAAGGATACTGGTTACTTATTCTTTCTTTTTTTCTTTCTTTTTTTGATTGAGCCAGTGCATAATAAAAAACGTACTGCGAGCTACCCAATAAATTGACATAGGATATCTGTTGAAGCGGTCTTTTGATTGAACATCTGTTTTCCTTTCATAGTTTTGTCTTTTTAGATTCTATTAACGACATTGTAGAAATTTTAAGCATTGTATAAAATTTCAATTCGCTCGTTTATCAATAGTTTTTCTAAAACTTGCTCATTTCCTTCGAAGAAACCTTTTATTGGTTACCCCCTATCCCCCTTTTGATTGATTTTATAGATGTCCAACCAAATAGAAAATACTGAAAACTCACAGAATACTAGTTCATCAAGGTTTTTGAGGAATGTACAACGGTTGGCCTTAAACAATGTAACAAATACAACATTTCAAAAGAGCAATGTGAACAACCCAGCTTTAACAAATTTCAAATCCACAATAAACTCTGCAAAGAAGGAGGGAAGTCGGATTCCTCAATTTGCTAGAGAAAGCGCATCAAGAACAACAGCCGCACAAGAAGAAAAAAGGATTCTGAAAGATAATGGTATCCAACTCCCTAACAACAATGCTTCAGATGATAAAGAAAACCAAGATCCAAGTAGCCAACAATTTGGCGGATTAACTTCCATAAAGGAGGGAAGGGCTGAGTTGCCTGCAAATGTAAGTTTACAAAAATCCTCCTCTGCCAAGGAAATCATCCAGCATGGTTCTTTAAAAGGCGTTGGATCAGGCCCTGAGATAGTTCATAATTCAGTAGAAAACGAGGAACTTCATCCAGCTAGAAGTCAACTTCAAGTTAGAAATACAGAAAGTGAAAATGACAGTGGGAAAAAAAGACCAATTTCTACAATTGTTGAACAAGAATTGCCCAAAAAATTTAAAGTGTGCGATGAAAACGGAAAAGAAGAATACGAATGGGAAGATCTAGACGCAGAAGACGTCAATGATCCATTCATGGTCAGCGAGTACGTCAATGATATATTTGAGTACCTTCATCAACTAGAGGTCATTACTCTTCCAAAGAAGGAAGATCTCTATCAGCATAGAAATATTCATCAAAACCGAGATATCTTAGTTAACTGGTTGGTTAAAATTCATAATAAATTCGGCTTATTACCGGAGACTTTGTATCTTGCCATCAACATAATGGACAGATTTTTGGGTAAAGAGCTAGTTCAATTGGACAAATTACAACTGGTTGGTACATCGTGTCTTTTCATTGCCTCTAAATATGAAGAGGTGTATTCTCCTAGTATAAAACATTTTGCTTCAGAGACAGACGGTGCATGTACGGAAGATGAAATTAAGGAAGGGGAGAAGTTCATTCTAAAGACATTGAAGTTTAACCTAAATTATCCTAATCCAATGAATTTTCTGAGAAGAATTTCGAAAGCAGATGACTACGATATACAGTCCCGAACTCTTGCCAAATTCTTATTGGAGATATCATTAGTAGATTTCAGATTTATTGGGATACTACCCTCACTATGCGCAGCAGCTGCGATGTTCATGTCGAGAAAAATGTTAGGTAAAGGTAAATGGGATGGAAACCTGATACACTATAGCGGTGGGTATACTAAAGAAGAACTTGCACCCGTGTGTCACATGATAATGGACTATCTAGTGAGCCCGATAGTACATGACGAATTTCATAGAAAATATCAATCTAGAAGATTTATGAAAGCTTCTATAATTTCTGTCCAATGGGCTTTGAAGGTTAGGAAAAACGGCTATGATATAATGACTTTGCATGAATGAGAAAAGGGACGGATGCTTAAAAAATAAAATATCTAAAAGGATAGTCGATTAGTGTCCATATAAAAGGTATGGCTGCTTTTTTACCATTTCTTTTCACATTTCCATTTATTCTTATAAATTTCAAATCCAATTTTAGCGCCTTTCATTTTAATATTTTCAAACTGACGATAAAAACATTTAAAGCTTGAGATTACCAAATAAAATTCTATTTTATTTTCACTAATAACACCATACTTTTAATTTTAATTTTTTAATCTTAATTTCAAATTTGTACCATAAATTTATTCTAATTCAGTTCAACTGTTTCCAAATGCATGTAGCGAGGTAGAGAAAGAAAATTATAAAAAATAATTTCCTTGTATCGGGAATTGATATTAAGGAAGATGTCATAACCTTAGTTTCGTTAAAAAATGCCACTTTTATTTCTTTTTCATTTCTTTTAAAATTATTTCAGTATAGTTATTATAATTAACTTTCGAATAACATTAATAATAATAAAAATTTTAATAGTAATAATAATAATAATAATAATAATAATAGTATTAATATAGTCATACTAATAATAGTAGTAGTAATAGTAGTGATCGTAATATATATTTTATAAGTGAACACGCTTATTATTATAAACTAGATATATACATATATATATAGATGCAGAAATTTTTTCTTCGAGTAAAAGCAGAAAGAAAAGAAAATGTAAAGCGTATGCGAATTCAGGAGCATTACCAGTACTATTTTGCACGTGAATTAAATAGCTTTTGAAAGTTGGTATGCATTTCAGATGTGCACCAGCTTAAGGTTTGGAAATAAACAGAGCCATATCTTGGTTTCTTGTACTTCAGAATCAAGGAATCCAAATGAGTTTTGGAACTAGCGATGTCTCTGACTATATCAATACAGTAGGACTGAAATGCTTCATCCTGTATTGGATCGATACCACCGCTGTAATGCTGTAGTGTTTTGTTCCATAGCTCGTTCCTGTTTCTATTGGTTATTCTTCTCGCTATATACATTGCCATTGCGCTTATGGTAGATGGAGGTAAATGAATGAATTGGTGACAGCAGTAGGCATACTCTAGGATAAACTTGCCAATATTTCTGTTAACCGGATCGTAATCATCTGCCTTGGAGATCCTTCTCAGAAAATTGAGTGGGTTGGGCCAACCAATGTTGAATTCTAAAGAAGTGAGCATGAACATTTCCGCATTTTTTATGTCATTTTTGGAAGCTGCGCCATCAGTAATATAAGCGTACTCAGCTAGTTTGGGCAAATTTACCTCTTCAAATTTTGCCGCAATGAAAAGCGAAGTAACTGCTAATAACTGTAGTTTGTTCATAGTAACTTTATTTTTGGCTAGAAACCTATCCATTAAATTTATGGATAGGAATAACGTCTCGGGATAGCATTGGAATTTTTCGTGTACTTCTACTAGCCAATCCACTAATATTGCTCTCATGGATGGCCTCAAATAGTACTTAGACGTTTTGTCTAGTAAATAATTATGGGATGGTAGCGTTTCTAGTTCCCTTCTATATAAAAATGCGAAAATTTCAGCAGAGTATTCTGCTACCATTGCAGTATCATCTTTTTCAACATAATCTAAATCCTGCCAACCTACTATTTCACTTACTTCTTCAATGTCAATCCTGCGTTTTTTGTTCGCTAACAGAGCAACATTACCTTCTTCTCCTTCTTTCTCTGCTGCCGTTCGATCGTTATATATCTGTCTTTTTTGAACGGCGCTACCGATAGGTCTAATGTTTTCCTCTCTTCGTACTTTGGCCGCCTTGCTATCTGTTACTATTCTCTTGCTTTGACTTAGAGGATTATTATTTACCGGTACATCTGTTAAAGCCCTTCTTGGTTTAGAGTCTTGAACTTGTTGCTTACTGGAGCCACCATTTTTTGAAATAGTCTTTTTATCTTGAGGAATCTTTAAGTTTGTATTGCAGAATTGCCTCTCGTTTTCATTATAAATCGAAGTATTTCTTTTAATGCTCTGCTCATGGTCTTGGTTACCTCCCATTGTTCAGTAAACGTGTTCAGCGGCTTTAAATACAGTGAAAAGCGCGTTACTGCTGAATATTAAGTTTCTCTTGTTGTATATAAGATAACTAATTGGCCGTGAAAAGCTTGCAACGATAGGGCCTTATAGAGCACAAAGAGAAACGACCTGAACAAATAGACAAAAAGAAGTATTTTTCTTGAGAAGCTTAAGAAATAGTTACGAGTACCTTCTAATAAACTGATGAACGCAAATGGAACTCCTTCACGGTACATGGCAATAGCAATTCGCCAGGCATTGGGAAAGTGAGTTCAGCACAGATATGCTGTGGGCGCTATCCCGATGTGGGCAAAGCGCGTGAACAGCACGACGCGCCTACCCGTTAAATTTTGTACCATCAAGGACGCGTCTTCTACTCGAGATACGCGTTCTTTCACTGGCTCTTTTTACTGAGGGCACAGACCATAAAAATGTATTATACGGCAAGTTTTAGTTAAGATAATTAGAGAGTTATTTTTATTTTGACTGTAGGTTGGCAGTCTCCTTACTTTCTGATAATAAAAAAAATTTCGGAAGGTAGGAAGCGCTTGTGCAATCAAAAAGTGAAGCTCGCACTCAGGATCGAACTAAGGACCAACAGATTTGCAATCTGCTGCGCTACCACTGCGCCATACGAGCTTTCCAATTATGTTATGTTGTATTACGGGCTCGGGTAATACCGGATGTCTTGACAATCCTAAAGTCGTTTAGGAGAGTAACTTGTTGTCAGACTTATTATTATCGTGATTCACAGAATGTTACTTATCCTATATAATCTATATAAGATCTGAATCTAACTAAAGGGTGGAAGCGCGGAATCTCGGATCTAAACTAATTGTTCCGGTATTTATACGTTTGGTTGGTTTGGTTCATCTTAGGCAAGTAGGTTGCCTAGTATACTTAATCTTGTCTATTGTTTCGTACGTGTTTCATACATGTTTTATGTCTAGGTTGGTAAATCTAGTAATGCTGAGGTATCTCATCTTGAGATACAACATGTTATTGTCATGTAGCAAACTTACTTATGCAAGTATTAAAGAAACTTCAGATCTAAATTTAAACTTGTTCTTCTATCTCTATATATAAATGTATATGAGAATTATGTGGGTAATTAGATAATTGTTGGGATTCCATTGTTACTAAAGGCTATAATATTAGGTATACAGAATATACTAGAAGTTCTCCTCGAGGATATAGGAATCCACAAAAGGGAATCGATAGTTCTACATAGTGTTATTATTTTATCTTCTTTCTTTTTATATGTTGTCATTCATTATCCTATTACATTATCAATCCTTGCGTCTCAGCTTCCATAAGATTTGATGACTGTTTCTCAATCTTTATGTCATCTTCTTACACCGCATGTAATAATATACTACTAAATAGATGATATTAGAATTTCATTAAAACAATAATAATATTATCATTATGTAGAATTATCGACGCCTTTTTGTGGATTCCTATATCCTCGAGGAGAACTTCTAGTATATTCTGTATACCTAATATCATAGTTTTTATCAATATAGAACCCTGACAACTTTCTCAATATTCACCTAATTCCCACTCCACAGTTGCAAAAGTCAGCGACGTATTAGTTGCTGGTATAATAGATCAATAGAACCATACAGAATATTTACATAGACGGCATTAGAAGTTGACATAATACAATTAGTTCTTCTTTTATTTCATAGTTGTCGTTTATTAATGTATTGTGATCAAATAGTGGCAAAGTATAGCAACGAAGAAGGGAATAATTTCAATATTTTGTAGAATTATTAGCTCCCTTTCGTGTGGAGTCCTAAATCTTGTGTGAGACCTCCTACTATACTCTATATATCTAATATCATTAAATCTATCAAAAATGTAAATCCAACAATCATTACACAATTTTTTACTGAAATTCAAATATCAACACTTTTCCTCTATAATATCATCTAGCTTTTGAATGAAATTCAAAAAAAAATCAGATAATTCTACTGTCTTTTGCCCCTTTGAATAGTATATCTATAGTTTAAAAAGTCCTAATTTTTACCTCCTAGTTATTATTATAAATCTACTTCGACAACTTCAGAAAAGCTTTACTTAAAGTATATTTCTAAAACCTTACGCTCCACCGTATCAAATTCAAATTTCAAAACTACAGTAATGCATTAATTTTTCTTACGTTTGTCTTGAGGTGGTCTGGGCCTCAATCTTGCATCGGTGTTCATTCGTCTGACCTAATATTCGTTTGATTTTGTTATTTTTTCATTAAGAATAAGGAGAACCTTTTGTTCATTAAAGAAAGAACGGCAACAATTAAGCCCAAAATATAAATAATTAAATATAAAAAACATTCTCTATTTAATAGACAAAAATAACATCTCATGAACAAGGTTTCAAGAAATGAATTATCCAATATCTCCAATAACCCCAATGAAATGCTTACTACGCGAAGCTCGTTAGTTAGGTGAGGAATAATGCTTCTATAATTCTCTCATTCATCAAGGAATTGAGATAAGCCTGTAGTGAGCATCATCCCGATTTTGTTATTACATGGATGGCTCTTCTTGAAAGAATTGTTCCCACTGTACGTGGGAAAGCGTTTGTTTAGTCTCAAACAGTTGAATCTTGATACCACAGGCAAACTTACTTGATGCGCTATTTTACATGCCTTTTCTCACAGCAAAAAAATGAAAAACATTTCTACACGACTTTCAAATCAATATAAACTGGTGAGTATGCAGATTTGCTAACGCTATCGTTTTATCCTTCATGTCTTGATTATATAATATAAATGTACCTGAATTTAATGGTTAGCAAGAGAGATTCGTTATCAAGCATTCCACAATTGAAGAAAATAAAGCTAAAGAGCTCATTAAGCACTTGCCTCAGAAATAATTTTTTTTGCTGA
This sequence comes from Saccharomyces paradoxus, assembly GCF_002079055.1. Lineage (NCBI taxonomy): Eukaryota > Fungi > Ascomycota > Saccharomycetes > Saccharomycetales > Saccharomycetaceae > Saccharomyces > Saccharomyces paradoxus. Next base: position 756,228 of record NC_047502.1, read on the forward strand.
GAAGATAGGAATATAACGTTGTGTATGAGGGGATCGCAGTTGTTAAAACAAGTTCCTGAGCGCAATTCAGTATTCTACGAAGTAGTAGGACTCTTTCCGTCCTTGTTTCTATATGCTGTCATGTATTGATTCTACTACATTAATAACCTTACGCTTCAGCTTATATAATTGACGGACACGTAAGTCTGTTGAAAAAAGATCAACTATATTCGATGGAGCAGTATTCATGTCACTGGCATATTATCATATATGATGTTATATGATCACATAAATGATGAGAAACAGCCATCGAATTTGGTGGAAGCTGAAATGCGAAGATTGAGAGTGTAATGGGATAAATAATGACAACATGCGAAACGAAAGAAGGATTAATAATTATACTCCGTAGAATTTTGAATTCATTTTTGCGGATTCTCATACTTGCGAGAGAAACTTGTAAAATATCCAATAATGTCGCCTTTCTTCAAAAGTGAATCCAAACAAGCATCTGAAAATTCATCTATTCCTCAGGTTCATCTAAAGCTCGAAATTACGGTAAACATTCTCAGTGAGAATTGACCATTCGAAAGAACATTCAAAAGACAGGCCAAAATAATATGGACTTCCTTTGATTAATGAAATAACGTGATTTTTCTACTAAATTGCCTATTTCAGATTCGGCATGCGCTTCCTTTATTCGCATAACATGCAAAGTACGATGTGGCATTAAGCCCTATTGTACTGCACGGAAGATCCTTGCAGCAATCAAATATTCCCTTCACTTTGCAACCTTTATTTACATAGTGGTACCTGTAGGTAAAGATCTCTTATCTATTATATTGATGCTTCAGCATTGGATATTGGAAACCTTTAGAGCCGTACGATTTGGAAAGAGATAATTCTATATTTAAACAGTAGATGAAACATACGAGGTCTGAAGCAGCGTGCATTTCTTGTGCCTCTTATTGTTCTCCTAAATCTTGGTACATTAAACTATACAAAAACATCATTCTGTCTTTCCATAATGACCTATTCCACAGTGAGTATCAATACGCCCCCACCATATCTTACTCTGGCCTGCAATGAAAAACTACCAACAGTTATGTCAATTGCTGGAGCAGATTCAAGTGGTGGTGCTGGCATTGAAGCTGATATTAAGACTATCACCGCACACAGATGTTATGCCATGACATGTATCACTACTTTGACTGCTCAAACTCCAGCGAAAGTATACGGCGTTCAAATTACACCAAAGGAAGTGGTATCCCAAATATTGGAAGCCAATTTACAGGACATGAAATGCAATGTCATCAAGACCGGCATGCTTACGGCGGCTGCCATCGAAGTCTTGCATGAAAAACTTTTGCAGCTTGGTGAAAATAGACCTAAATTGGTAGTTGATCCAGTTCTTTGCGCTACTTCTGGTTCTTCTCCAACTGGAAAGGATGTAACTAGTTTAATTACGGAGAAAATTGCTCCTTTTGCTGACATTTTGACTCCTAGCATTCCAGACTGCTTCAAGTTATTGGGCGAGGACAGAGAAGTTAACAAACTACAAGACGTTTTTGAGATTGCGAAAGACCTTTCTGGAATCACCAAGTGCTCTAATATCTTAGTGAAAGGAGGCCACATTCCATGGGATGATGGAAAGGGAAAGTATATTACCGACGTTCTCTACTTAGGTGCTGAACAAAAATTCATTAATTTTAAGGGCCAGTTCGTTAATACCACCCATACTCATGGTGCTGGATGTACCTTAGCATCTGCCATAGCATCTAACTTGGCTCGCGGTTATTCTCTCCCCCAATCTATTTATGGTGGTATTGAGTATGTAAAGAATACCATCGCAATTGGCTGTGATGTTACCAAGAAAGCTGTGAAAGGCGGACCAATTAATCATGTTTATGCTGTAGAAATCCCATTAGAAAAAATGCTCACCGACGAATGTTTCACAGCATCAGATACCGTACCTAAGAAGGCCATCAAAGGTTCTCTTGACAGAATCCCTGGGGGGAGCTTCTTTAATTACCTGATAAATCACCCTAAGGTCAAGCCACATTGGGACGCCTATGTGAATCACGAATTTGTTAAAAAAGTGGCAGACGGCACACTGGAACGCAAGAAGTTCCGGTTTTTTATTGAACAGGATTACCTATACTTAATCGATTACGTAAGAGTTTGCTGCGTCGCAGGCAGTAAATCTCCGGGACTAAAAGATCTAGAAAAGGATCTGGTTGTTGCTAATTGCGCACGTGATGAACTAAATGAACATGAAAGAAGGTTAAGAGAGGAATTTGGAGTCAAAGACCCCGACTACTTTCAAAAAATCGAGAGAGGTCCTGCATTAAGGGCCTACTGCCGTTACCTAATAGATATCTCCAGAAGAGGAAACTGGCAGGAAGTAGTTGTAGCCATTAATCCTTGCTTAATGGGTTATGTTTATGCTGTGGACAAAGTCAAGGATACAGTGGCTGTAGCTGAGGGCACCCTTTATCGAGAATGGTGTGATACTTGCACATCTTCATTTTGCTACCAAGCTGTACTTGAGGGTGAAAAGCTTATGAATCGCATCTTGGAAACATACCCTCCAGAGCAACTTGATTCTTTGGTGACGATCTTTGCTAGGGGTTGTGAATTAGAAGCTGATTTCTGGACTGCCGCCTTGGAATACGAATGATGGGTAGAATATCTTAACAGAATATATAAAATACATATGTAGAAATGATGAACTATAAACCCAAAAAAACTAGTGGTACTGAAAAAAAACTCCCCTATTATATCAATTTATAGAAAGGCCCTTGAAAATCTAAACACATTCTTTTCATTTTTCTCAACTTTCAGAAGAAAAATTATCTATAGTCTAGCGCTTGCTAGCGTAGTAGATTATGGCCCTTTGCTCATGTTAGTAGAATGCAGTAGCACGCGATGTTCATAAAGGTGACGTAATTTTGGAGATGTTTGGAACATAATCCAAAGTGACAATTCACTCAATGCTAAAACGAAGATATAATAGTAGGTTTCGCAATTACCGTAGGTTCGACATAACGATCGATACTCTATATACGTTGACTTCGAGTTAATATTCGTTAAAAAGATCTTTAAATTTGTCCTTCGTTACTGCCTGAACAGCTTACTTAACATTCCCCCTATTCTACGATAGGTACAATGACACATAAATATGCTCGGTCTGTGTATCTTAATATATGGTAGAAGTGTTTTCCTTGTTACTAATGGTACACGCGCGAGCAATGAGAAACCACCGCTCCCAACATTGTTTCTAAGAATTGCTTGAATTTGCTGACAACTCTCTGGATTCCATTCCGATAAAGACTATATTATTAATTGATTTACAATACACTAAAAGATCTTTTCGGCGTTATAAAATTCACAAAAGGGAATCAAAATTCTAAATAATACAGTTACTTCTTTTCTCGTTTTACTCATTGATCCTATGCATTATCAATCCTTGCATTTCAATGGCTGTTTCTCATCATCATATGATAATATGCCGGTAACATGAGTACTGGTCAATAGACGGTATTTGATTTTCATTCCAACATATGGAACAGTTGCACTATCTCAAACACAAGACTCAATAAATTAAGGGAGGAATTCATGACTTAAAACATGTCAAGATTGTTTAGACGCCCTGGTATTACTCGAATGCGTAATGCAACAGTGGGGCTTTCTATGTTCTCATATTGTGTCTTTACATTGCTTATCGTCATTGAAGAGCATTCATTTTTTATAGTGTTGTCGTATACCGTGTTTAAATCATGCATGTCATTTTCTTCTAATAAACAAAAATAGCACCTTATGAACAAGATTTCACGAGATGAACTATAAGATATATCCAATTACCCCAATGAAATGCTTACTACGCAAATCTCGTTAGTTGGATGAAGAATAATGCTTCTATAATTCTCTCATTCATCAAGGTATTAAAATAAGCCTGTAGTGAGCATCATCCTAATTTTGTTATTACATGGATGGCTCTTCTTCAAAGAATCGTTCCCACTGTACGTGGGAAAGTGTCCATTTAGTTTCAAACAGTTGAATCTTGAAACCACGGGCGGAGTTACTTGATGCGGTATTTTACATGCCTTTTTTCACAGCAAAAAAAATGAAACACATATTTACACGATTTTCAAACCAATTTACACTGGTGAGTATGCAGAATAACTAAAACTTTCGTTTTATCTTTTCATGTCTTGATTATATAATATAAATGTGCCTGAAGTTAACGAATAGCAAAGGAATAATATTTTCCACTGATGTCGTTGAGAGAAGTAACTAACTATGAAGTTTCCTTCTATATCCCATTGTCTTATAGCAACAGGACTCATAAAGTTTGTAAACTGCCAAACGGTATTTTAGCATTGCTAATATCGGATCCAACAGATACCTCAAGCTCATGCTCACTGTCAGTTTGCACGGGTTCCCATAACGATCCAAAGGATATTCCAGGTTTGGCGCACCTTTGTGAGCATATGATTCTTTCTGCCGGTTCCAAAAAATACCCTGATCCTGGTTTATTCCACACACTAATCGCAAAAAATAACGGCTCTCAAAACGCCTATACGACAGGGGAGCAAACAACTTTTTATTTTGAATTGCCCAATACTCAAAGTAACGGCGAATTTGCATTTGAATCTATCTTAGATGTGTTTGCGTCATTCTTCAAAGAGCCGCTCTTCAACCCTTTATTGATAAGCAAAGAGATATACGCCATACAAAGTGAGCATGAGGGAAACATATCATCAACGACAAAAATATTCTACCATGCAGCAAGAATTTTGGCCAATCCCAACCACCCTTTTAGTCGCTTTTCCACTGGCAACATACACTCGTTGTCAAGCATTCCACAATTGAAGAAAATAAAGCTAAAAAGCTCGTTAAACACTTACTTCGGAAATAATTTTTTTGGGGAGAATATAACGTTGTGTATAAGGGGACCACAGTCCGTTAATATTCTTACTAAACTAGCCATATCAAAATTTGGCGATATAAAGCCCAAAAACGGTGTGAAAGAGAGAAATATTTCGATCAGGACGGGGTCATTTCAAAGATCGAAGTTGTTAAAAAAAACTCTAGATCCTTCTAAAAACGATTATCGTAACTTGGAAACCTTCAAAATACTAAACACAGTATGGGAAAAAAAATACAAAAATACAATGTGTTTTCAACAAGTTCCTGAATGTAATTCGATATTTATCAATTCAAGCAAAGTACCTGTAATGAGATTTCTATTTCCTGTTAGCGATAAATACACCCGGTTTACAAAGAAAGACATTAGAATATACAGTCATCTGTGGTGTGAACTTTTTGGCGATGAGTCTCCAGGGTCTTTGAGCCATTATTTAGTGTCAAAAGGCTGGATCACAGGCTGTTTCGCATTTACCTCAGAATTCGCTATTGGTGACATAGGATTAATCTTGGAATTAGAATTAACAAACAGTGGCTGGGAAAGTATTAAGAGAATTACGACAACAATACTCGATAGACTCTTGCCTTCCTTTTACGTAAAGAACATCGATTACTTAATCGCGTTTTTGAAAGAACAGAATTTGATTGACCTCGTTAGTTTTCTGTACCAAAGTTCAGAGGATCTTCCCATGGAAGAGTGTTCAAACTTAAGTGGTATTCTTCAAGAAAATTTGGAATGTTTGTCCGCCACCAACATATTCAAAGGATTTAAATCTCTTATCGAAATAGATGATCCTAACATCGAAAAATATGAAAACACAAAAGCCAATATTCAATGGTGGACAGGGCAAGCGATTAAATTCCAAAATTTTTTAAAGTCTTTCATGAATCATGACAACATGCGCCTTTTACTCTTGGGGGATGTAAAATCTTATAAAATATTCGATAAAATCGAAAATAAGAGTGACATGCGCACTGATTTTTACTATGAGTTTGAATATTATACGGCAAATGTTCATCTAGCAAGCAATGATAAGTCCTATCCAAACAGCTCGTATGAATTTAATTTTCCCACAAGCAGTCTCTTTTTACCGGATTACGTCAACGATCCTTTAAAACTACAACAGCTCTTCTTAGAATGTTCGCTAAGATCGAAATTTGCTACGCTTAGACCCCAAATTTATAGTGAGCCCATTAAGAGAATGCCTCAATTAGTCAGCAAGAACCTAAATTATGAGATGTGGATTTTAAAAGAAGACCCAAATTTTGCTTCGGACAATAAATCCGTCGTGTCGTTTGAAGTTTTGGGGTTAGGTATCAAACCCAGTCCGGAGGCAACAATCCATCTGGAAGTGCTAGCACAGGCGTTATTTATCATCACCTCTTCATACCTTTACCCTTCTCTGAGAATTGGTTATACATATGAGATTGCCTCCTCAAGCAAGGGCAATGTAACGCTCCGATTTACTATTTCTGGATTTCCTGAGGGTGTTTTTACAATAGTAAAGACGTTCGTAGATACCCTAAAACAGATTGCAACAGATCCCACGTTTCTTTCCAAAGATACCTTGAGAAAGGCAAGAATTCTAGTTAGAAATAAATACGAGAACGCGTCATCGGACAACTGCGTGAAATTAGCTAGCATTGGGTTACTGATTGTTTTAGAGGAATATGTATGGACTTTAGAGGATAGAATTAATGCATTAGAGCTTACAGAAATGGAATCTTTCAAAGAATTTTGTTGTTTGTTCTGGAAGAATCCCAAACAATTGGTCTTGTTCATGCAGGGAAGCCTTGAATATGCTGACGTAATCAATCATTACTTAAATAACAATTTTACGCAGCATCTAAAGATCGGCAGTGAAGGTACCAAACCGACCATATGTCTTTACCCTTCGCCAAGTACCAAAGATCTAGATCAAGGCACAAATGCCTTTATATCATATAATGGTCATCAGGATGATCCCAACAATAGTATTGTGTATTTTATTCAAACCGCACGAAGGGATGATATCGAAAACCTGACGCTAACGTTTCTTACCGAATATTTATTTTCGCTAACGCTAGTACCTGATTTAAGAAATAAAAAACAAATTGGGTACATTGTTTTGGGAGGTCTCAGAGTTCTAACAGACACCGTTGGGATTCACATAACTGTAATGTCTGGCAGTTCGGCGCACAATCTTGAAACCAAGATCAATGAGTACTTATCTTACCTGCAACTTCAGGTGCTAAATAGTTTTACTGAGTTTGATTTTCGAAAAACACTTCTGGAGCCGTTCTTGAGTCTTTTGAAACAGAACAATATTAACAAGTTCGAAGGGTCGGCTGGCCCCATAGACCTGCTAAATGAGATAGTGGCTAACGTGCAAAACGGTGATAATTACACTCTTAACAATAGGCAAATGAAACAACATAGGAAGGTAAGAAATAAAATTGCCGAAAAGAGACTTAATTTTCAAGAAGAATATGAAATGGTTGATATATCCTTTTTGCAAAAGCTAAGTCTGAAGAAATATTTAGCATTTTTCGAGTCGAAAATCTCCATATATTCAACTCAAAGAAGTAAGCTCTCAATAATGATTACAAGTCCAATGGCAGAAGAAGAAATTGCAAGCAGGAAAATGTTTCTCCAACTGGAGACCTTTCTGAAAATAAAGGGATTCGCCATAAAGAATGAAGACTTGAAAAAAATTGTCGAAAATTCAAAGGGTAATCCTATGTTACTTATAAAGAACCTTTTCACTTATTTTCGTAAAAGAAATGAAGTTTTCAAGCTTGGCACCGTGGTATTGCAGGAAATATTGAAAATCATTGGAATGAATTTCAGGCAGAGGTACGGCTCTATATTAGGCTTTTCTTTCCATGACGGTGAAGGACAGGACATAGAAAAGTTTTGGAACAACGACACAAACCCGATTATTCCTCTGCAGGAACTTCCTGAGCCAAATGTTTTTCGGAAATTCGCTTTTTAAACCGTATTTTGCTCGCTCCAGCCTTTCCACACTTTTATTTGCCAAGCAACCTGACTACTTACTATGGTACGAAGTGTTACATAAATCCCTTCCTAAATGGCACATGACTTATCCAGCGATATTTAAGGATGCAGAAACTGCACCTTAACTATTCGTCACTGCGTTTATGTTCTCATGTATCGATGCCAATCATAGAATATTTGCTCAAGACGACGGTAAAATGAGCAAAAATGGCGCGATCCTGAAAAGAGCATTTTTCCAGATGCGGGCTACAAAATGCAACGTAAAAAAATGATATTGTCATCTCGAGAGGCTCTTGTATGCTCTATTCCTCTTTTGAACCACTGCTTAGATAAATAAAATAATTAGATAGTGTGCTCTTAAATCTAAACTACTGCTCTATATCCTTATTCGCATAACAAGGCCCTTGAGCATAAATTTAAGCAAACAAAGTAATATTTCGGCGGCGGTTCAAATTATATTCGTTGGAAGAATCAAGCAAAAAAAAGAAAAAAAAAATTATATTTGACGCTCAAATGGATGGTATGTCTATGGCTAGTAGTATGAATATGGACGGCATGTCTAGTACATCCAAAACAGTAGCATCGAGTATGGCATCAATGAGCATGGACGCGATGTCCAGTGCTAGCAAGACAATAGCATCCAGCATGGCATCGATGAGCATGGATGCGATGTCTAGTGCCAGCAAGACAATAGCATCGAGTATGTCATCGATGAGCATGGACGCAATGTCTAGTGTCAGCAAAACGATAGCATCAACTATGGCATCAATGTCAGGCATGTCAATGGGAAGCAGTTCGATGTCAGGCATGTCGATGGGAAGCAGTTCGATGTCAGGTATGTCGATGGGAAGTACATCAACGAGTTCGGCCAGTGTGCAGGCAACTTCTGATTCTAGCATGTCAAGTATGTCAGATATGTCAGGTATGTCAGGTATGTCAGGTACGTCATCGTCAGATAATAGCAGTTCTTCAGGAATGGATATGGACATGAATATGGGGATGAACTATTACCTGACTCCTACGTATAAAAACTATCCGGTTTTGTTTCACCATTTGCATGCAAACAATAGTGGTAAGGCCTTTGGTATTTTCTTATTGTTCGTCGTGGCTGCTTTCGTCTACAAGCTATTACTTTTCGTTAGTTGGTGCCTTGAAGTTCACTGGTTTAAGAAATGGGACAAAAAAAATAAGTATTGCACTTTGCCTTCAGCGAACGCCAAAGACGAAGTAAAACGTTATGACACAGAGAACAATTTTGAAATTCAAGGTTTGCCTAAGCTACCAAATTTATTGAGTGATATATTCGTTCCATCTTTAGTGGATCTCTTTCACGACATTATAAGAGCGTTCTTAGTATTTACCTCTACGATGATCATTTATATGTTGATGCTTGCTACCATGTCTTTTGTTTTGACCTATGTTTTTGCTGTGATTACTGGTTTAGCTTTATCAGAAGTCTTCTTTAATAGATGTAAAATAGCCATGTTGAAGAGGTGGGACATCCAACGGGAAATTCAAAAAACGAAGAACTGTCCTGGCTTCGGCAACTGCCAATGTGGCAGACATCCCGAACCCACCCCTGATCCAATTGCTGTTGCTGACACTACTTCTACTAGTGATCAAAGCACTCGCCTAGAAAAAAATAACGAATCTAAAGTTGCGATTTCTGGCAATAATCAAAAGAAAACACCTACACAAGAAGAGGGATGTAATTGTGCTACAGTATCAGGAAAAAATCAGGCAAACATAGAGCGTGACATTCTTGAGAGCTCCAAGTTGCAGGAACAGTCCGGAAATATGGACCAAAACTTGCTTCCAGCCGAAAAATTCACCCATAACTAATAACTAAACGAGGTTCGTCTGCTTTTATTTTCCACTTTCAATGTCCCTATACATCAAAATATGAATATCATTTATTCCTCAGAAACTCAAGAAATCTTCTTGAAAATAGATATTCCCAACGCACTTATGAAAAAGGAAAGAAAAATAGATATAATGACCTTCCTATAAATAACAGACTTGTATATAGTTGAACGTCTAAGTAATTTTAATTCAAAATTCCTTTATTATATTTCAGCTTGCACAGTGAGAAAGACTTGAGTGGTAAAAAAATGTTATTTACTTGCCTTATTGCGTTTCCGGTGTCTCCCACGTTCCTTTTTTCTCGTTGGACAGAATTGCTTCCGCGCGAACATTTTCCACTTTTTACTTTTGAGAGTTACTATTCAAATCGTGTCAATCTCATCTATTTGACAAAGTGGCAATTTCGAAATATAACAAGATAACTGTATAGGTAACACTTGTAAAAGCGAATTTATTTTGCCAGTGATTATTTAGATTTGCTTACAGAGAATTTCCTAGAGAAAATAATAAGACAATGCTCAGATATAGGTCTTTGCCAATCAAGAGAGTAATTCCTCATCCGGCACCTGGAATTGCTCTAATTTCTTCTCGTTCTATGATAATGAGATCGAGAGTAATACCGTTGCTGAATCCAAAATTCAGCCGTTGTAACTCTTCAGCGTCTGAAAACTCAAAAAAAGAGCTAAAGACGACAAACGGCAGCCAGGAAAGCACGACTAAGGTCTCTCCAGTAAAAGAGAAGGAAAAATTACCATTTAAGGTTAAGATGCAAAATGCCCTTCGTCATTATTGGGATGGTTCCAAACTTTTGGGATTAGAGATAAAAATTTCTTCCAAATTGCTAATGAAGAGTGCTGCAGGATACCCATTGACAAGAAGAGAAAACTTGCAATTGAAAAGAACCACCCAAGATATCGTCCGGTTAGTTCCATTTGCTGCTTTCCTCATTATCCCGTTTGCGGAACTTCTTCTTCCATTTGCACTAAAGTTATTTCCCAATTTACTTCCTTCTACTTATGAATCAAGTAAAAAACGCGAGAATAAGCTGGAAAATTTAAGAAACACAAGAAAGTTAATGTCTGAAATCATTAAGAATAACAAGTCCCATTTTAAGCCTAACAATATTTCCGAGGAACAAAAGGCTTTGTTCAACAGGTTTTACACGCATGTGCGTGCTACGGGAGTACCGGAATCTCGTCAACAGCTGATCGAAGTAGCAAGACTATTCACAGATGATACCGTATTAGATAATGTAACAAGACCTTACTTAATTGCATTGGCGAAGTATATGAACTTGCAACCATTCGGCACGGACGTGATGTTACGTTACCGTATCAGATACAAAATGCTCGAATTAAAAAAAGACGATCTATCTATATATTACGAAGATGCAGAACAACTCTCCCTTTCTGAACTGAAAACAGCATGTGCCTCCAGGGGTATTAGAAGCGTCGATGTTGAACCCAGCGTGTTATATTCGAATCTGAGATTGTGGCTGAACATGAGGCTTAAGGACAAGATCCCATCCACGTTATTAATTATGGCTACTGCCTATAACTACGGTAATGTCCAATCAAAGGAGTCGTTGTACGACGCATTATGTGATGTCCTAATCGGTATCCCTGATGAACTGTACCATGAGGTTAAAGTAAACGTCGTTAAAGAAGATGAAGCATCTGCTAAACAAAAATTGAAACAATTGAGGGAGCAAGAAGAAATCATGAAGGAAGAAGAGCAGCAAGAAGAAAACGCCATTGTGAGTGTTAAGGATGAGCTGAGCTTGGACGACCAAGACAAGAACATAGATGCAGCCGCTCCAGATGTAAAACCGCAAGGCACCAAATTTATTGAAGGAACTGCTGCCATCAAAGAGAAGTAACCCAGTTTTGGACCGGTCCATTCAACCGCAAGACACATTCTCCGCTACTCTCGCCAGCATTCTTTCTATACATCCTCGCACAAAGCTGCTTTTTCAAGCAATAAAAGGAAAAAGTAGTGAACTCTACCATAGATTTTGTACATAAGATAAATAAATATACTACCATATGAAAATTCCGTTTGACAAGTTGGTGTTCGCACACATAGAGATCAACACATACATTACTATAAGCGACCGTACCCGCATATTCCTACATCTCTGCATTGGCAATGTTTACGTTATTTTGTAAGCTACTCCTATTGCCCACACTCTCTCTACCCGTCAGAAGTGAGTCAGAAAAAAAAAGCGCAACTGATCCGCTTTGCGCATTTGCCAAGTCCTTTACCGAATTAGTGGAAGGATCAAGCCCGGCCACGACGGACTTGGCGGCCTGAATGGCCGCTTCATCCGCCTCGGCCGAATAAGAAGGGATCTGCGTTTTTGTTCGGTAATGAAGTAATCAAGGGCGAACATGGTAGGAGCGGTACTAAGTTAATCATAGTTGCTCTCCCCCCAAATTACTTAAATGATAGGGTGTCTATGGAAGCGTAGAATAGATATTTCTTATATAAGGGCTTATATGTCGTCGTCAATTTACTCAATTTTTTCCGCCATTACAGGTATTCCCTATCTTGAATTTGTATTCCTCACTTTTTTCTATTACATGCAGCATAGAAAAAAACAAGTATAAATTTAACAATCATTCTAAATATATACAAAAAAAAGTAAAAAATAAAATGTCCGTCACCAATTTGAAAAACGTTGTCCACGAATTAGATACCGGCTATGGTTTAATGAGTTTGACCTGGAGAGCCGAACCTGTCCCTCAGTCACAGGCCTTCGAAGCCATGTACAGAGTGGTTGAATTATCCAGAGAACGCGGGCACAAAGCCTTCTTTAACGTTGGTGAGTTTTATGGTCCCGATTTTATTAATCTGTCATATGTTCACGACTTCTTTGTGAAGTATCCGGATTTGAGAAAGGATGTGGTTATTAGTTGTAAAGGTGGTGCAGACAATGCTACCTTAACTCCCAGGGGCAGTCATGATGACGTGGTTCAAAGTGTAAAGAATTCAGTTAGTGCTATTGGCGGCTACATCGACATCTTCGAAGTTGCAAGAATCGACACTTCCTTATGCACGAAAGGAGAGGTTTATCCCTACGAATCTTTCGAAGCCCTTGCTGAAATGATCTCCGAAGGCGTCATTGGTGGTATCTCATTAAGTGAAGTTAATGAACAACAAATAAGAGCTATCTACAAGGACTGGGGAAAGTTTTTGACCTGCGTTGAAGTCGAACTTTCTTTGTTCAGCACGGACATTTTACAGAACGGAATTGCTAGAACATGTGCTGAATTGGGATTGACTATCATCTGCTACTCCCCACTAGGTAGGGGGTTGTTGACAGGTCAATTGAAATCCAATGCTGATATTCCAGAGGGTGACTTTAGGAAAACCTTGAAAAGGTTTAGCGATGAGTCTTTGAAGAAAAACTTGACCTTGGTTAAGTTCTTGCAGGAAGAAATCGTCGACAAGCGTCCTAAAAACAACTCTATTACTCTTCCTCAGTTGGCTTTGGGATGGATTAAACACTGGAACAAAGTTCCAGAATACAAGGGCGCCAAATTTATTCCAATTCCAAGTGGCTCTTCTACTTCTAAGGTTAATGAAAACTTTGACGAACAAAAAACCAAACTTACCGAACAGGAGTTCAATGCCATTAACAAACATCTGGCTACTTTCCACACTGTTGGCGACAGATACGAAATGGCGTAAGATTAAAAAAATTGAATCCTTCATTTTTTATATAATTTGATTTGATATGTAAAGATTCTAAACGCAATGTGCCTTATTTTAGTAGGATGGATTTTCTCAAATGGAAGTCAGCTTATGTTGTCCGTTGTGTTTTAGGAAAAATGAAGAGTACAAGAATATTAGCTTCTTTAAAGATTTTGTCAATTCTCCCCTGAAGGCAAACAACAGGCCTTGCACGATAACGCCCTTTGTCAGTTGAGGAAGAACCCCCTTCCAAAGAGATTTTAACCCTTCATTTTTGTACAAGTACAAAAGCGCTTCTTGAAAAGTGGTGAATCTAGAACCGGCACTTTGAAGCATTGTTTTAGCGACAATCAAGGGTTGCGTAACTAGAGTGGAAATCATCTTGGAAAGGACACCCAAAATGAAATTTTGAACTGCTGACAAACTGCCAACATCGTTGGAATGGTCATGGAAGAAAACTTCCTTAAGCCTTTGAAAAGAGGCATATGTGATGGAAGGGTTTATTGTCAAAGCCAAACCTGTTCTTAAACCTTTCCAAAAAGCGGTTATGTCCCCATTGCTTTCACGGTAGATGTCCTTGATAACGTTAGTAAATTTAGCGGACTCTGCAGAATGGACTGTTTGTTGTCTCGTGGCCACCACAGCCATAGGGCTCGTAAAAAGCTGGGATATACTAGCAGCCGCTACCCCAAGCGCCAATTCTTCAATCGTAGAAGGCGTGATAGAATTACCGCGGCTTTTCAATGACTGCGGCCCTAATAGCTTGTGTTTCATGTAAGACTTTCTAATAAATGTGTACCAGAAGAAATAAACAAAATTCTGGACGAATGTGGCCACTGTAGTAACTGTCACACCTTGATATAAACCGAAAAACCCCTTTTCTCTAAATATGCTTATCATACAATCTATAACATTCTTGTACCTCTTATTGAGCAAAACTTTATCTTTATTACTGAGTTCCCTTGAAGGAGAAGATACTTGTGACTGAATAATTGTTTTCGATAAATCCAGCGGATATACTGCAATATTGGCCATTGCCGAAGCTACGGCACCAGTTAAAGCAGCCTCTAGAGTTAACATTGATGATGCGTTCGTAACAATCTCAACCTAGCTTTTAAAATGTCAGAGTTTTTTTCAGTATCATATTGTTCCCAGATTCTGCACATCTTTCTTGCTCTTCTTATATTTAAAAGTTATCTGAAATAGTCATTCGGACCGAGATGCAAAAATCGGATTTAAAACTCGATCCGAGGAGAACTCCAAAAATGACACAACTTCTACCATGTAAACGCCTTCTAAGTATCAAGTATATCATTATTTCAAATGACGCTGCAATTAATGTTCCAAAGAAAGTGAATAAGGTGTGTACTGTGAAGGTATCCATTGCTGACACATATATGACGATGTTTCGGCACAGTAACACACACTCCTATCACCTTGCACGGTAAAAAATTAAACAGTATCCGGGATTGTTAAGAGTAACATGGAGGCAGTCAGAATAGACAAGAGCGAGCAGTAAGAAGATCGTAGAAAAAGCATTCATCGAAGAGCAACAACACAAGGCAATGTCGCAGTACATCGGTAAGACTATCTCTTTAATCTCTGTGACTGACAACAGATATGTGGGGCTGTTAGAAGATATCGACTCTGAAAAGGGTACGGTAACTTTGAAGGAGGTTCGCTGTTTTGGTACAGAAGGCCGCAAGAACTGGGGTCCTGAAGAGATCTATCCGAATCCTGCGGTATACAATTCGGTAAAATTCAACGGCAGTGAAGTCAAGGATTTAAGCATCTTAGACGCTAACATCAATGACATTCAGCCTGTTGTTCCCCAAATGATGCCACCGGCATCGCAATTCCCTCCTCAACAAGCTCAATCTTCCCCTCCGGCTCAAGTGCAAGCACAATCCCAGGCTCCAAAGCCCGAATCTAATGTTCCCGCTGCGGTTGCTGGATATGGTGTTTATACTCCAACTTCCACAGAAACTGCTACTGCTAACATGAATGATAAATCCCTCTCACAAGACGCCAATGTAAACTCGCAAAGTAGGGAAAGAGGTAAAAATGGTGAGAACGAGCAAAAATATCAAAGAAACAAGAATAGATCGACTAATCGCCCTCCTCAATCTAACCGCAACTTCAAAGTCGATATCCCGAATGAAGATTTTGACTTCCAATCAAATAATGCAAAATTCACTAAAGGTGATTCCAATGATGTGGAAAAAGAACAAGAATTGGAATCTGCTTCCAACAAGCAGGATGAATCTGATGAGCCCTTTTATAATAAAAAATCATCTTTTTTCGACACCATCTCCACTTCCACTGAAACCAATACCAATATGAGGTGGCAAGAAGAAAAAATGTTGAACGTTGACACGTTCGGACAAGCTTCAGCCAGACCAAGGTTTCACTCTAGAGGTCGCGGTCGTGGGCGTGGTAATTTTAGAGGAAATAGAGGAAACAGAGGAAGAGGCGGCCAACGTGGAAACTACCAAAACAGAAATAACTACCAAAATAACGGTGCGGGTTTTCAGGACCAAAACGACTCGTACAGTAGATCAGCAAACCATTTTTCTCAACCACCTTCCAATGTTGAATTCTAAAAAGATGTTTCTATGTAAATTAAGTACATCATTCAGTATGTACATACAAAAATAAATTAATAGTATTATAGTCCGCGTCTTTGGAAAACCTTTTTTTATTACGTTTTGCAACATACGAATAGCACAGGAATTCGTTGTGATGTCGTGAATGTCAAAAGAGGTAATGCACACATTAGAATCTTACATCGTGTGGATAGCATTTATGGTTTCTTCCGTCGGGCCGTACACTTCTGTTCTTGTCCCTAGCCATAGCCTTTCTCATATCAAAGGCATCTTTATTGTCATCAACTTTTTTCAGCGTATCCGGATACCCATCTTCAGTTGAGTTATAATACCCTACCACCCTTCTGTAGACACTGTATCCTAGTTTTTCGTAAAGTTTTATAGCCAGTTGGTTATTACACTTGACGAAAAGATCGATAAAGTTAACTTCATGGGGCATGACATCCGTCATGGTCTCTAAAGTATTACATAACTTTGAAGCTAGCGATATTCGACGGAATCTTGGAGCTACTGTCACTGCGGTTATATGGGTGTGCCACTCCGTGGTCTTGCCTTCCGTTTTTGCCATCATGTAGCCAGAGATGTTATGCTTGAATGCAGGATCAACAGTCATTTCTAAACTTTTGAAGAAAAGATCTGGCCATATTATCATGTATTCAAAATAAAACTCTAAAGGGAAATTTTCTGTCAAAATATCAAGGTTGACGTTGTTAGTTTTGAACAAATCAATGGGCTCAAAAGGTTGAATTGTTGTCATTATTGAATCCTCTTATCTATTTCCTAAATATTCTTAATGTACTACAATCTTTAATATAATTTCAAATTGTGAATTATAGTTAGATATTGTTTTAGCGTTCTAATTGAGAAAGAGAAGACATGCCTGATGTAACATCCGAACATTCCGAAAAGCCCATACATATTGAAACCTCCTTTACAAAGAAATTTTTTTTCCTTCCCAAACCTACCCATGTTTTGCGCCCACTAGTATTCGTTCGCGTACAGGCTGGTAGCCTGGCCTCTACGAATCTCGGCTCCTTCTGTGCAGCCGAGATTCTGCTAAGCAGTGTTGCGTTGGAATGACTGTGTTCGTAGTAGTTCCTTGTCTCTACGCTTTCGCAATTTTCAAGATAGAGATACTATTAGTGGTGGCAGTATTAAGAAGCTTTACATGTTTAATATTGTAAATTCTAGAAGCAGGTAAGAACAACAAACTACAAGAAAAGATGGGTAAAGGTAAGCCAAGAGGTTTGAACTCCGCTAGAAAGTTGCGTGTCCACAGAAGAAACAAGTATGTACAATTATAGAAGATTCCACTGCGATTGAAGATTTTCATAACTAAAAGGAGGAGGAATCAGCCGTTACCACCATAAAATGAGTCGGATGCCCAAAAAGTAGAGAAGGTAAATTACATCATAAAGAGTTAGGACAAAGCCAATCCATTTTTGATGGTCATCACTTTTATGGAGGAATGCCATCTTGCAACCCCAGAGAAAATTCTGGGAACTTAGATTAAGGAAGGCCACAAGAGATGAGACTGAAAAACTGCAATGCACTCCTACCTTCTCAGATTATAAATCTACGATATGAGAACCACGTTTACTAACAATTTATTAATTTTTTTGATGAAACTATGTTTTGTCAAAAGTTAGTCATTTAAACTAGCCGTTGGGCCGAAAACAACTATAAGAAGAGATTATTGGGTACTGCCTTCAAATCTTCTCCATTCGGTGGTTCTTCTCACGCCAAGGGTATCGTCTTAGAAAAGTTGGGTATTGAATCCAAGCAACCTAACTCTGCTATCAGAAAGTGTGTTAGAGTTCAATTAATTAAGAACGGTAAGAAGGTTACTGCTTTCGTTCCAAACGATGGTTGTTTGAACTTTGTCGACGAAAATGACGAAGTCTTGCTAGCCGGTTTCGGTAGAAAGGGTAAGGCTAAGGGTGATATTCCAGGTGTTAGATTCAAGGTCGTTAAGGTCTCTGGTGTCTCCTTGTTGGCTTTGTGGAAGGAAAAGAAGGAAAAGCCAAGATCTTAAGCAGAGTTATATTACGATTTCATAATTCGAAAAAATTCTATTGTGTATGTATATGTTTAAGAGACTAAATAATTCTTCAAAATCATCAAACATCAAGTTTATTTAATAGTTCTTTCGTAAAACACCGAGTGTCATATCGAATTTCTTAAATAAAAGCACACATATATGATACATATCTGAAAGCATTACGCAATTACTTGTTTTGTTCTTTATTTATGCTTCTTACTTAACCTTGAGGTTAATCTCTTGTACATCTCACTGTTGTTCAAAGTGGAACCAACACCAACGGCTCTTGCGTTTGTAGGTACTGCGCTAAGATTACTCACAGGGGCATACTTGTAATCAGTAGTGGTTTGTGCTGGTGCAGCAGCTCTGTTTCTCCTTGCGGCAGCTTGTTCGTACAAGGTTTGTACCGAAGAACCGCGAGAGGTAGGATCTTCTCCTGACTTGGATTTCTTTTTCCTATTTTTGGCAGAATCCATAACGGATTTCTTCCTCAGTTTTTCAGAATCAAACTCCAGTTGCATTATTCTCTTGTCTCTGTAGTTATCGGAAGCACCGATAATAGGTCTTGTCCATTCCGCAATTAATTTTTCAGCCAACCTAGCTAGTTGAGCTTCGACACGTTTGGACTTTGTATAAAAAATAACCACTCTTCCTAAACCACTTTCCTTTAGATGTTCGGTTTTCACTGGTAGATCATTCAAAGCTGCGAAGAGCGATTTTTGAATTTCAAAAGATGGCAAAGACCCATCAGGTAAGGGCTCTAACCATATTCTGACACTCTGGAGTAAGTTATTATCTAAAATGGTGTCAGCCAAATTCGCCTTTGACAGTACGCTTACCACTTTCGGCAACAATTTGACCTTTTGCATGGCAATCAGTGAAGTATCTCCAGTTTCTATTCTCTTATTTAAGGTATCGATGTCCAATTGTGCTGCAATATTCATTTCATCTTTGAGCCTTAGAATTTTTTCATCCAAGTACTGTTCCAAATCGTCCTCATCTCTCCTCGTTCTTCTAACTTTCGGTTTCTTCAATATACGGTCCAGTTTTTCTTCCAACTCCTGTCTACTACTGGGAGTGGCGCTTGAATCTCTGCCTTTACTAATCCTATTTTCTACCATGGGCTGAGGACTCTGCTCATTATGTGCTTCCTTTTCTAGGTCGTCATCTGACAAATCTGTGCTTATATGCTTACGTTTCCTTTCTGCAGCCTCTACACCGCTATTTTCATCTATAACACCTTCGTCGTCCTTCCCTCCGTTATCTGAACCTTTTGTAACATTAGAGGCATCCTCTATATTTTCTTGAGGTTCCATAATTTGATGCTGTTTTATATCTTCGTTTCCAGCGTCAACAGTTGACTCCTGTAAGGAAGTTGACCTTTCTTCAGGTGTCGCTTCCATCACTCTGGGTTGTTCTTGACCGGCGGCACTCATCCTCAAATGAAGTACTTTTTCCTTGCTATTGCTACAAATTCCTCTCTGTATACCTCAGAGAACAACAAACTTCCTTGGTATAGCCTGGAAATACTCAACAAGTGCACTCAAACATGGATTCTGAGCAGTGAAATTGACAGTTAACTCTTCCAAAACTTCCCTTCAGAGGAATTCTGAGAGAAAAAAAACCTAGTTATTACCCTCCTTTTATCGAATATCGCTCATCATAAAATCAAGAAATGAATTCGAGAGTTTACTCTTTCTTACTAGATGCGTTACACTAATACTATCGATTTGCAATTTACCACAAAAGGCGTTCATCGGCATCACATAACAAGATACTATAAAATGTTTGGTCTACCTCAACAGGAAGTCTCCGAACAGGAGAAAAGAGCTCATCAAGAACAAACTGAGAAAACCTTGAAACAGGCCGCTTACGTGGCTGCGTTTCTTTGGGTTTCCCCAATGATCTGGCATTTGGTGAAAAAGCAATGGAAATAAATACCTAGTCAAAGAAAAAAGGATTGCATTTATGTATGATACTAGAATATGTTTCTCTTTTTGTATTTGCTTTTGACGGAATGCAGTTAAATCGCATCCCCCACCTTATATAGTTTAGAGGAAGACGTGTAAATATTTTTTAAAAATTGATACTGCTCTAATGAGCCTAACTCTCCTCTTCTTCGCTTGTATATATGCATATTTTATATGTTAGTGCAGGGAGATTTTTCGGCTTTTTTTTACCAACTTTTATTATTATGTTGTGCTAACCTTAATTGAACTTTAAGATACGAAATAATTCTTTATTACGTACAACCAGGAAATCGTGCACACATGGGTTTACCTGAACTTAACTTCCTTCGAAAAAACTGCATACTTGTGGAGCTGAAATTATTTTACCAAACATTGTATCCACCCAAGGAACTATATTGGAGCCACCGAATAACTAGCGAATTGAGCAGATTCTCCGACATTAAGTACGCAAGGCCAACGTTTGCAGTGAACAATGGCACATTTCAGAGAACAAGACCAAAATTAGACTTGATATTAGCTTCATCTGATATTCATAAACTGGCTACGGTTTTATTCAGTTTAAGAGCGCTCGTAATGAATACGAAGGATGAGGAATCCGCAGTAACTATGACTACTGGCGTCCGAACGAACGAGGGGAAAAGTGGTGACTTGGAACAGAAATACTCAAGTCTGCTAAATAGATGGAATGGGGGCATTGAAGCGAATGATTCGCCCTTCTTTCAGCTCCAACTGAACAGTAACCTATTGTTTTCCAGGAGGCCAATACGTTATGTTAGCACTACAGAAGACAAAGATGTGGACATATCTAGTGAAGAGTTCTTCACACTACAGGAAGAACAGCACCTAAGAAGTGAGGCTGTTTTGGTTGACGAACATTCTCAAACGTCAGTCGGGATAAGAGATGGTCAATACGGGCCAAATATAATTCACTTCGAACCTTCGGTGTACTATTCGTATTATTCTCTACCGCTAAGTATGAAACTTTGGTTAAATGGCCTAGAGGACACCGAAACAACAATGATGGAAATTAGGGAGAAGTCTGCTGAAAACCTGGATATATTATTATATGGTTTCAAAGGATTTCCAAACAAGTACGACAAAAGATAAATTAATCCTCTCCATGTACTGCCTATGTCGAACTTGAGTGTAGCATTACAAGTTCAAGGTTTACCTATATTTTGTATATATCTTCATAATGTCTCAAAATTATTTCATAAACTTACTTCAAAACATATTGTGACATCCATTAGGGGTGCTCATAGCATACTTAATAAATAAAACAATCTCACCTAGATAATACATCTATTATATTAGGATTTATCGATTTCCATTAATGATTAATGTCAACTACTCGACGCGACGCGTAATAAAATTTCGTGAATATTTCAACATATGAAATGTATAGATCGATTATTGTAAAACAGCTTGAAAAATATAATTGAGAAGGGCAAGAAGTGACGCAAGTATATCAGCCAACACTAGTATGGTTTCGGTTATCGACAAGCTGGTTTTTGACTTTGGTGGGAAAACATTGGTCTCTCTCGCACCAGATAACAATACTTTGTGTGTAGCCAATAAAAATGGCCTAACCAAGATCCTGAAGACAAATAACCCAGAAGAAGAGCCAGAGACTCTAGATTCTTCCAAATTGGTATCCTCTGTCAGATGCTACTCGAGCTCTTATTTTCTGATGACTACAATGCAAGGTGATGCTTTAAAGTACAACATCGATTCTAGTCAAGAAGAACTATTGGCCAGGTTTGCTTTACCCCTACGTGACTGCTGTGTAATCCATTCAGGTAAAATGGCCGTATTCGGAGGAGACGATTTAGAATTAATCCTTTTAGAACTGGACGACGATACGCACAAAAAGCATGCTATTAAAATCGATGAACAAATTTCTCAAATTTCTTACAATTCACAAATGAATATTCTAGCAGTTTCAATGATAAATGGTAAAGTTCAAATTTTTTCCCTAACATCCACTATTCCAAATAAAGTTTATGAGTTAAATGATTACATAGTGGCCAATTCATACGATGATACACACAGAGATAAGATACTCTCGAATATGATGGATGATATTGATAAAGACGGTGATAATGACCTGGAGGGGGCAGTTGATTCCGATGAGAACAATGTCACTGATCCGGAATTCTGTGTTGCTAATAGAATTTGCACGAGAGTGGCTTGGCATCCAAAGGGTCTGCATTTTGCGTTACCATGTTCTGATGATACGGTGAAAATATTCTCCATAAAGGGGTATTCTTTGCAAAAGACATTGTCGACAAATCACTCTTCAAAGACTCATTTTATCGACTTGCAATTTGACCCGTTACGCGGAACTTATATTGCGGCAGTGGACTTAAATAATAAACTAACTGTATGGAATTGGGAAACTTCCGAAATTCACTACGCAAAGGAATTTAAACGAAAGATTACTAATTTTACCTGGAAAATTCAAACAGACTCAAAGACACTAGATCTTGTTTTAGGCACCTGGTCTGGTAGCATAACCATCGTCCAAAATTTAGCAGAGTCCTTCGTATCCAATATACCTGACCAATCTATTGCCGAATCTTCAACTAAACAGGGGCTTTTTGTGGACTCTGATTCTGACTTGGAAAACTTAGAAGGAAATGGTGATATAGATAAAAGCGACAAGCTGTTTTCAGATATCACCCAAGAAGCAAATGCAGAAGATGTGTTCACCCAAACACACGATGGTCCTAGTGCATCAAATGAAAAGAGAAAATACAATTTTGAAGATGAAGAAGACTTTATTGATGACGATGATGGCGCCGGTTATATTAGCGGCAAGAAACCACATAATGAACATTCTTACCCCAGAACACACAACACTCGTTCGTTTCCAATCAGTTCGGCAAACACAGCAAAATTTCGTTATATGCCGTTTTCTCCAGCGGGAACACCCTTTGGCTTTACCGACAGACGTTACTTGACAATGAACGAGGTGGGCTATGTATCTACTGTCAAGAATAGTGAGCAATACAGCATAACGGTCTCCTTCTTCGACGTTGGTCGTTTCCGAGAATACCACTTTGAGGACTTGTTTGGCTACGACTTATGTTTCCTAAATGAAAAAGGCACTTTATTTGGTCAATCCAAGACTGGGCAGATACAATACAGGCCACACGATAGCATACATTCAAATTGGACCAAAATTATTCCTTTACAAACTGGTGAGAGAATAACTAGTGTGGCAGCTACCCCGGTTTGCGTTATTGTTGGTTCCTCTCTAGGCTATTTTAGAAGTTTCAATCAATTCGGGGTTCCGTTTACTGTTGAAAAGACATCCCCAATTGTAGCACTTACTGCTCAGAATTATAGAGTTTTTTCAGTACATTATTCCCAGTTTCACGGTATTTCATATTCTTTATTTGAACTGGGCCCTTCTAACAAAAGGTACTATAAAAGAGAGCATCCACTTCCAATTAGCTTACCTAACATTAATTCCGATATGAAAAAAGAAGCTAATTTTGACTACTACAATTTTAATCCGATGGGCATAAAAAGTCTGTTCTTTTCAAGCTATGGTGATCCTTGCATTTTTGGGTCTGACAACACACTTCTATTGTTATCAAAGTGGAGATCACCTGAAGAAAGCAGATGGCTTCCTATTCTTGATAGCAATATGGAAATATGGAAGATGTCAGGAGGGAAGGAAACGACCGATATACATGTTTGGCCCCTCGCTTTGACATACGACACGTTGAGCTGTATCCTAGTCAAGGGAAAGCATATATGGCCCGAATTTCCCCTTCCGTTGCCATCTGAAATGGAGATTAGAATGCCAGTTTTTGTTAAAAGTAAACTACTAGAGGAAATGAAAGCCATATCAAATAAAAAGAACGAACTTGGAGTTGATATCGAAGAGGATGAAGGGGAAGACGATAAAGAAATACAAGTTCCTATTTCAATGGCAGCGGAAGAAGAGTATCTGCGTAGCAAAGTTTTATCAGAATTGCTGACAGATACGCTGGAAAATGATGGTGAAATGTACGGAAACGAAAATGAGGTGTTGGCAGCACTGAACGGAGCATACGATAAGGCTCTGTTACGTTTGTTTGCATCTGCATGCTCAGATCAGAATGTTGAAAAGGCTCTTTCGCTTGCTCATGAATTGAAACAAGATAGAGCACTTAATGCTGCCGTTAAGATATCAGAAAGAGCTGAACTGTCCTCTCTTGTTAAAAGAATTAATGATATAAGAGAAGCCAGATATGAACAGCAATTGAAATAGCATGTAAAATACATATATAAAAAACAAACCACGGTTCAAACCACGGTTGTGCATCAATATGGTTTATTTGTTCGAATGCGACAATAATAAAGAAATACGTTGAACATGATCTGAGTTGGGAGCGACATCTTTGAGAATTTTCGCGAAAGGAAAAAGTGAAAAAATATGAAAAAAAAAATAGTGATGACATTTTATAGATGAGCATCACTTAAACAGTGTAACACCAGGTCCTGTGCGGCAAATATTCGAATAAGCATCAATTCAAAGTTCCCTATCTTTTCTTTAGCGTTCCAAAATAATATAAAGACAAGAAAATGTCAGATGTTACCCAACAGAAAAAGAGGAAGAGATCCAGAGAAGAAGTCGATCGGTCAAGACCCACAGCAGACGAAGAAATTACAGATCCATCCTCGAATGAAGATGAACAATCAGAAGTTGCCGATGAAGAAGATGCATTGGAATCTGAAGAAGAATTCGAGGGAGAAAATCCAGCCGATAAAAGAAGAAGGCTAGCAAAACAATATCTAGAGAATCTGAAAAGCGAAGCTAATGACATTTTAACTGACGATAGAAGTACTGAAGAAAAAGACTCAAAGCATCTTAAGGAAAGAACGATCGATGAATACAATAACTTTGACGCTGGTGATTTAGATAAGGATATCATTGCATCTAGGTTGAAAGAAGACGTCGCTGAACAGCAAGGCCGGGTCTTCAGATATTTTGCTGATAAACTTCTAATATCTGAAGCCAAAAAGAGCTTTACCAGGGTGGGGGAAAATAATCTTACTTGCATTAGTTGTTTCCAACCAGTTTTAAGCAAATATACTTTTGAGGAATCATCTAATGGCGATAAGAACAAAGGTAGGTTGTTTGCTTATACAGTTAGCAAAGACTTACAACTTACAAAATATGACATCACCAACTTTAGTCAAAGACCAAAGAAGCTAAAATACGCTAAAGGCGGAGCAAAATATATACCTACGAGCAAGCACGAATATGAGAATACCACAGAAGGTCATTATGACGAAATTTTGACTGTAGCAGCTTCGCCAGATGGGAAATATGTTGTCACAGGTGGAAAGGATAGGAAGTTGATTGTTTGGAGTACAGAATCTTTGTCACCCGTTAAGGTTATTCCAACAAAGGACCGCCGAGGAGAAGTTTTATCATTGGCTTTCAGAAAAAATTCTGATCAGTTATATGCATCCTGCGCAGATTTCAAGATAAGAACATATTCAATAAATCAATTTTCCCAATTAGAGATTCTTTATGGGCATCATGATATAGTAGAAGACATATCCACTTTGGCGATGGAAAGGTGTGTTACCGTTGGCGCCCGTGATAGAACAGCTATGCTTTGGAAGATTCCAGATGAGACCAGATTAACATTTAGAGGTGGTGATGAACCTCAAAAATTACTGAAGAGATGGATGAAAGAAAACGCTAAGGAGAGAGAAAATGGGGAAGTCGAGTATCCCGATGAATCAGAAGCGCCTTTGTTTTTCTGTGAAGGTAGTATTGACGTTGTGAGTATGGTGGATGATTCTCATTTTATAACAGGCTCCGACAACGGTAATATATGTTTATGGTCTCTGGCGAAGAAAAAACCTATCTTTACCGAAAGAATTGCCCATGGTATTTTACCTGAACCCTCTTTAAATGACATTTCGGGGGAGACCGATGAAGAATTAAGGAAAAGACAGTTGCAGGGTAAGAATTTATTACAGCCATTTTGGATCACATCTCTTTACGCTATTCCGTATTCGAATGTATTCATATCAGGATCATGGAGTGGATCGCTAAAAGTTTGGAAAATTGGTGATAATCTCAGATCGTTTGAACTACTAGGTGAATTATTTGGCGCTAAAGGTGTTGTCACCAAGATTCAAGCTGTAGAAAGTGGTAAACACGGTAAAGAGAAGTTCCGTATTTTGGCCAGCGTAGCTAAAGAACACAGACTTGGTAGATGGATTGCGAATGTTCCAGGTGCCAGGAATGGTATATATTCAGCCGTCATTGATCAAACAGGCTTTTAGATTGTTGATATTGTCGCAAGTTTCCATTCCCTTTCCATTCTCTTAGAGGACACAAGGTGGCACCAGCTTCCAATTATGAAGGTATCGAGTATATAGAAACAAGCATATAGAAATGAAATGTATCTTTTGTAGAATATCTAAGAAAAAGAAAAGTAGTAGACGTATTTCAGTCTTATTGGTACTTTTGGAAAGTTTTTCATCGTTACACATCTTTAGTTTAGCAATGGCATTCTCTTCCACAAAAGCATGTTAGATACGACGGAAAACGATTAAGGAGTTCCTTGACGAGAAAACAACGTTAATATTTATTTCTCATTGGAACCGCGGCTGGATTGAAGAATTGTAACCCTGAAATGGAAACAAACAGGCTGAACCCGAAACGTGACGGAATCGCTTAAAGAAGTTACAGAACCTGTTGTAATGAAATTCTAATATCATCTATTTAGTAGCACTCACGCTACTACTATAGTATCACATGCGGTGTAAGAGGATGGCATAAAGATTGAGAAACAGTCATCCAATCTAATGGGAGCAGAAATGCAAGGATTGATAATGTAATAGGATAATGAATGACAACATATAAAAAGAAAGAAGATAAGGTAATAATACTCTGTAGAACTATCGAATCCCTTTTGTGGATTCCTATATCCTCGAGGAGAACTTCTAGTATATTCTATATACCTAATATTATAGCCTTTAGTAACAATGGAATCCCAACAATTATCTAATTATTCGCCCGATTCTCAGAACCAATTTTTATCTCATTATCCACATTTTTGTCACAGGGTAGATCAATATCGGAAAAATAACTTAGATGTGAAGTACAATTTCTGGATGAAAGATTGTCGTTATTTCTGACTCCATGGCCAAGTTGGTTAAGGCGTGCGACTGTTAATCGCAAGATCGTGAGTTCAACCCTCACTGGGGTCGTTTATTTTTTATTAATGCAGCGCTTTACTCAAAATGAGTTTAAAGCAACAAACACCAAGTGGTTTACATATTATTATGGTATATAAAGTACCAAATGATGAAATGAATTTGTTTTGTGTCTATGATAGAAATGCAGAATATAAATTTAAAAAGATGAATAATAAATAAACAAAGGAAAAAGAATCTAGTATTGCGACACTTCCGTTCAATGTACTAGCCGTGAATTATGAAGAAATTCATTCATGCTTCTTTTGCGTGATGTAGGTTATGATTACTTGTTTTTTCGTTTTGGCCACTTACTGTAGCTGATGACAACGAAGAGTTTTGGCTGTCCTCAGTAGGGTTTGTTTCAGAAGCAGAATTAGCGCCATTGCATGTAGTATGAAGGGCATCAGTATCTACCCCCCACTGGTAATAATCTCTTCTAACTTCCACGTAATCATAAGCGAATTCGCCTATTTGATCTTCATCCAACCCTAATGCTTCGGCTTCCTCTGTGACTCTTAACTGGACACCCGGAATTTTGCCTAATACAAAGCAAATGATGGCTGTTACCACAGCACAGTAGCCCGCAGAAGCACCGATATAGGCAATTTGAATGTACATTTGTTTCCAGTTATGCGTTAACCAACCACCCTTATGTTTTGTAGTACCATCCATCCCAATAACCCAATCAGCTGCAAATAGAGCGTTAAAAATTAATCCTACCACGCCAGCGATACCGTGTTCTGCTAATAAATCCAAGGAATCATCCACTTTCAAGTAATATTTTATTTTTGTTGCAAAATTACAAACAACACCTGCTATTATACCTTGGATCAAAGAACCATAAAGAGTAATACAACCGGAGCTAGGTGTGGCAGCAACTAAGCCACAGATAATGCCGGAGCATAACCCAACAGTGGACCATTTCTTTTCAGAACGATAATCTAACAAACACCACGTCATTCCACCCGTGGTGGCGCTGAGGCAGGTGTTCATGAACGCGTATACGGATCTCATATTTGGCGACAGTGAGCTTGCTGCATTGAACAGCAACCAACCAAACCACAGTATACAAGTTCCCAAAGTCACCATGGAAACGTTATGTGGTCTAAAGTTGATCAGGAGATTTTCTTTTCTTCTTCCTAGAAAATAAGAGTAAACAAAACCAGCCACAGCACTCAGGATTTCAATATTTCCACCGCCAGCCCAGTCTAATACCCCCCATTGGAAGGCCCACCCACCTGGTGCCCAAATCCAATAAGTGATAGGACAGTAAACCAAAGTCGCAAAAACAAAAAGAAAAACCATATGTGGAAAAAGCTTACCTCTTTCCGCGGTGGCACCCGCTATAATACTCAATGCGACACACATGAACATCATTTGAAAAATGGCATAAATCAGTTCAGGATATGTAGAATCATCCGAAATTTTACCATAGACGTTTCTAAACCCAAATGAATCTAAGTTCCCGATGAATTTGTTATTCGTCGCAGTCTTAGAGAAAGCTAATGAATAGCCCCAAAAATACCATTGTAGCATACCGACTAAGGTAGCCATTATCACTACCCAAATTAAAGCCAGAGCAGACTTTCTTCTTGCCAAACCAGAATAAAGAAAGCCCAGCCCTGGTACCATAAAGAAAACTAGGGCGGCACCTAAGATCATAAAAGCGACTGTAGAACTATCATATGTCTCTGTCCATAGATGTCCGTCTCCTCGAGTCATGTGAACTCTAAATCTATATGTTTCTATTGTATCTTCTAAAAAAAATGTCTTCGCCCTTTACAAATCAATTCCGAAAGTGATTGGACCCTTAACTAGCCTGCATTGATTGTAATAGACAATCAAAGAACCAAAGGAAAGAAGAAGCGACTGAAAGCAAGCGGCTATCAGATTCAAAAGCACAGAACCTTATTCTACAAGAGAGAAAAGGGAGAAGATATCTATCAAATTGATGCGATAAGATACGATAAGACAAGAAGAAGGAAAGTCCGTGCTGCATATCAGCATATCAAATCTGCTAAAAGATACAACTTTAACATTTATATATAACATCTAAAATATACCATCTGGTACCTTAGCTGAAAAGGGCCATAGCGTGGACAGCGAGGGAAAACCTCGAGATGAAAAGACCATTTTTGAAAAACTACAAAATAACTCGCCCGCCTTATCGCGGGCAAACCAGCTGCGAGAGATAAGGATTTGGCGTTTTGATAAGGTGGAGATGTTTCTCCGCCGCGCGGCACTTTTCGCCGGAACCGGAATTGGCTATAGGGAGGTCGAGAAAGTGTCAGTAAATAGTGGAGTGACAGAAACGGACTGTCTTCTCTTTTTTTTCTTGTTTGTTCCATCTAAATGCAATACATACTCCTAAATACGTATATATGCATGCATGCTTTTGCACAGTTTTTCTAGTTTCTCTTTTTACGTTGATCGCTGGTATATTCCTTCACAAAATTCCTTTTGGATTCAACGTCTAATTTCCGTGAGACAAGTTTATATTTGTCGCCACCGTTTAGTGCAACACGCAATTCCTCTAAATTATCTGAGAGTACTTGTGGCTCGTTGATCTTGCATTTAACATGGACGCCCTTGCTCAAAAATCTCGATAAATATTCCATGTTGGAGATGGGCAATGTGGTGATGGCAGTTTTATTAGTTTTGATTTGGATGGTCTGCAGTTCAAATTTTTTACTTTTAACCATTATGGGGTTCATTGTAGCCACTGAAGGGTCTATGAATTGCTCGAGTTTTCTTCCGGTTATATTGAACGGTAAAACGCTTTTACCATTACATGAGGTACCCTCGGCAAACATAAAATTTACGGTATTGCCCAATTGGGATAGCTCTGCTACCTCGTACCCATACAGCTTGATATCCAACCCACCGGAGAGAATGAATTTAATGAACTCTGTTATGGAAACTTTGTATACAATGTCGTTGGATGGCACCAACAACGAAACAGGTCCCTGAGCCAATAACACTACTGAAAAGGCATCCAAAGGTGAGGTGCAATTGCAAATATAAAGCTTGCCCTTCTGTGGGTAATGCTTGGATTTCTTCATGTCACGTTTCTTGATTCCTTGCACCGTAATTTCTTCCTTCCAATTAAATAAAAACTTCAGTATTAGACCCAGTAAGTTGTTCTGGCCAGTTAGAAGGTATATCAAAATCAATGGTAGCATTATAATGGTCTTCACTCCCAGGATACTCAACAAACACGCTGTCATCACCCTACTGGGTTTTCTGATCGTGTTTGGTAAAAATGGAGCTATTCCCGTACCATTGTCTCGCCAATTGGTGTACTTTTCCATATCTTCCCGTCTATCTTGTCACCTTCTAGGAGCTGCTTCTTCCACGCTAAGACCTCCCAATATTCTTATCATGTTTTTTTCGTCATACTGGGAAAAGCCTTCACGTTTTTCTTTTTTTCTTGAGATAGCTTTTTTCCTCTGCGCTCACTCAGACCGAGGTATCGGACCTCAAATATAGCGTCTTGTTTGTAAAATAACTTAAGGATGGAGAAAACAAGCATACATATATGCCAAGTAATTCTAGCAACAAATCATTTACCAAGGACCTCATCCTCTGAAAACATTTTCTTCTTAATAAGATCGTTCATTTTTCAAAAAAAAAGTAAATTTTTTCCGTCAAATGTCTTTTAGAGATGTCCTAGAGAGAGGAGATGAATTTTTAGAAGCCTATCCAAGAAGAAACCCCCTTTGGAGATTTCTTTCATATAGCACATCGTTACTAACCTTTGGTGTGTCAAAACTACTTCTATTCACGTGCTATAATGTCAAACTGAATGGTTGTGAAAAATTAGAAGCCGCGTTGGAATGCTCCAAGACTGAAAATAGAGGCCTTATGACGGTGATGAACCATATGAGTATGGTTGATGATCCGTTAGTTTGGGCAACACTGCCGTATAAGTTATTTACGTCTCTAGACAACATAAGGTGGTCTTTGGGTGCACATAATATCTGTTTTCAAAATAAATTTCTGGCCAACTTTTTCTCACTTGGCCAAGTTCTTTCCACAGAAAGGTTTGGTGTAGGTCCATTTCAAGGTTCTATAGATGCTTCAATAAGGTTGTTAAGTCCTGACGACACTTTAGACTTAGAATGGACTCCTCATTCGGAGGGCCCTCGTTCGCTGAAGAAAATAAGAGAAACCTACTCCCCGCCAATAATAAGGTCGAAGCCATCTTGGGTTCACGTCTATCCAGAAGGATTTGTACTGCAATTATATCCGCCTTTTGAAAATTCGATGAGGTATTTCAAGTGGGGTATCACCAGGATGATCCTAGAAGCAACAAAGCCGCCCATTATAGTACCAATATTTGCTACCGGGTTTGAAAAAATAGCTTCCGAAGCAGCCACAGATTCAATGTTTAGACAAATTCTGCCAAGAAACTTTGGCTCTGAAGTAAATGTTACCATAGGAGATCCTTTGAATGACGATTTAATCGGCAGGTACAGAAAAGAATGGAAGCACTTGGTTGAAAAGTATTACGATCCCAAAAATCCTAACGACCTCTCTGACGAATTGAAATATGGCGAAGAGGCGCAAAATTTAAGAAGCAGATTAGCCGCTGAACTGAGATCCCATGTCGCTGAAATTAGAAATGAAGTTCGCAAATTACCACGCGAAGACCCTAGGTTCAAATCCCCCTCATGGTGGAAGCGATTCAACACCACAGAAGGTAAATCCGACCCAGATGTTAAAGTCATTGGTGAAAATTGGGCAATAAGGAGAATGCAAAAATTTTTGCCTTCAGAACCAAAGCGTAAGGATGATTAAAACGCAAGTAATTAAATTTGCGTAAATACTAGCATATAAGAAATCTTTTTTACATAACAAATATTCATTACTTACTTTGCTTTTTAACTATGCGCATTTAAAATGAGTTCTATATGTGTTATAGTTACACATGGTGAATATATGAACAGTCTCCATCATTTGCCAATAGAGTACGGAAAAAGACTCCTGACGTCACTTTCTACATACCATTCTGGTTGAATTCACTTTAGATGCAAATCTTAATGAATTTAAAGTTTCATTGATATGAGAGGAACTTGGTGAAATGTTGACAAACATCAACGTTTTCGAGTCCCCAGTTAGTGAATATTGTAGTAGGTACGTCAGTTTTGAGTTTCTGAATGGTATATGTCTTTTAGTACTATCAGGTTGACCTAATGCATGAATAACGTCACCTAAGCAACTTAAAGATTTGTTAATATTTTGAGTTTCTCTTAATCGATCGCCCACAACTTGAGAGATATTTATTCTTTCGGAACCGGCCAAATCAACAAGATTTAGTGTACCATATGACTGCGCTCCAGTTTTTGTGTTTGATCCTGACAAATGAATTATGAAAATACTGTGTGAACGGGAAGAATGCTCGTTTGATGCTGTGCTAGCAGTGGACCTTAATTTATTTGCCCTTTTCAGTATCATGTCAACCATTTCTTCCGATTCAAGCTTGCAACTCGTAACATTCGTTATCATGGTAGTTTTAGTTTCCTGATCGTGGCGTATTTCATGCTTTAAGCCAGTGTTTGTGTCTTCTTTATTATTACTGTCATTTCTCAATAGGTCTATAATATTCTCATTATAGATCTCAATGAACTCGCAGTCAACTTTATAATCCCACCCTTTCGTTTTTAACTTATTGATCCAGTTGAATATATGAGATATTGTGGATGGAATGATGCCGTCTCTTGGATTTAGCATAGTGAAAGTTTTCCCAGATCCTGTTTGCCCATATGCAAAGATACAAACATTATATCCATCTAAAGAACTCTGTACTAATTGGCCAACTTCTTTAAAAACATCTGCATTCGTGTCCTGTTGATCAAATATTTTATCGAATTTGAATTCATGCACTTGCGCTGTATTTTGTATTTTCGTGACTTCCATAGATTGAATACCACGGTTGTCATCAAATTCATTAACATTAATAAGGCTAGTATCAGAGTCTTCCAAAGTTTCTAGAGCCGGACGAATCCTACAATAAACTCGTATATTTCCTCTTAATTCTTGTAATTCATTATGCAGTGTACGTCTAACCGTTTCCTCTTTAATTAGAATCTCGTTCAACTCCTTCATACCTAGTTCGGTGTCTTTTATGTATTCCTCCAACTCTTTGATCCTCTCCAAAGTTTTTAGGTTAGTCTTCTCTTTTGAAGCCACCTCATCTTTAAGCTTTGTAGTTTCTTCCTCCTTTTCTTTAACTTTTACTTTAATAGCTTCATACGCATTACGCTTCTCTGTTAAGAGCTTCTTTTTTTCTGTCAATTTGGGTTTCAACACATTTTCGATCTCCTTTTTCATGTTTTCGATGTCCTGAATATGTTTATTATTCAGCTCCATATTGTTTTTCCATTGGGTTTGGTACTCTGTAAGCCATTCTTCTTTTTCAAGCCTTTGCTTTTGTTCAACATCACTCAACATTTCCTGTAAAGTAGAAGGATTCATAGTGATTTTGTTTCTTACCTCTTCTATTTTATCTAAAAGCGACGCTCTTTCATTTTCAAATTGTTTAATCTTCATAAATTTCAATTTCTCAATTTTTGTTTTGTATTCATTTTCCATTTGTTTCAGGTCTTTTTTATTCGATGCTGCTAGCTGTTTTAAATGTATTTCGTGGCCTTCATTCATAAACTGCTTCTTTGACAAAAATTCTTCTTTAATGGAGATGAGTTCATTGTTCTTCAAATTCAGTTGCTGTTCAATTTTTATCTTTTCTTCACGAAGGGTTTCAAACTTGAGATTAACGGCGTTGATTTTCTCTTTTGTTTCTGTTAGTTCGTCTTTCAGTAAATCTAGCGTTGCCTTTTTTTCAAATAAGATTGCTTGTGTTCTATTGAGTTCATTGACATTTTCCTTATAAAAGGAAGTCACACCAGAATTGCTTTTCTGATTTCCGTAAACCAAATTTGCCGAGCCTTTATAATTTCTCAAGAGTTCACGATTGGGTGAAATGGATATGCGACTCTGACTAGCCAATGAGTGTCTGTGGACATCCGTCTGTTGCGGTTTCAGAAGAGTGTGTTTAGGTGGTGGAGTTGTCGTATTCCTTCTCTTGTAGCCCTTCAGAGCCATAACATCATTTTTCGGCGACGGTGTAGAGGGATGTTGCGTAGGTCTATTTTTTGTAGGAGTACGAGGAAGAGATTCCATAGCTTAGTAGTTGCTGGAACTTCTCTTAGTTCTTTTATTTCAAAATCTACCTTTTTTTTGAACAAGGACTATGGATAGTTAATATGGTATATTAAAATAAAATAATTGAGACACAAAGAACAAAAAAATGGATAGGTTTAATCCCTATATAGTTGTTCGATAGTCTCTTTGGTTAGCTGTAACACTCGTCATTACATTCCGATTCGAGGTGCATCAAATGGTAAACAATGTTTGTTTTGGTTTTGTTTGAGATTCATTTTGGTGTATCTCCGTTACCCTCTGAATGGAAAATTTTGAAAGAAAAAAAATCTAAGAATCGATGCCCAAAAAACATAATGAGATGTAATAAACAGATGCTATAGATAAAGCGGTATAAAAGCTGAATAAAGGTCAGTACATAATTGATAATGGGCTCTAAGCACACAGTAGACACTAAGAATAAGAAAAGAACCAAAAAGGACGCAGATGTCGGGCGTGAGAAAAAGGGTGGCAGCAGCTTAGAATTGAATAATAACCTGGAAAAAGAGTCAGTGTCGGCAGAGGAGGAGGTGGAACAAGACGAGCAAAATAGCTCTAGTGATGAATCATCCGAAATTATAGAAAACGAACAAAGTGATACTGAAGGGGAAGAGGAAGAAGACGATGACTTTCCAAGAAAGAAAAAATCTAAGAACAGCAAACATGATGATGGTTCTGCTGGATTTTCTACTGCAGTTAATGCTATTCTGTCATCGCATTTGAAAGCATACGACAGGAAAGACCCTATCATGGCTAGAAACAAAAAGGTGCTGAAACAAAGTGAATCAGAAAAGCTAGAGTACAAGGCTAGAAAGGCACTATTGGCAGAAAAAAAAAAGTTATTGGGCAAAGCCAGGAAGCGGGATATTATTCCAATTTCTTCTGGAGAAGATAGGTCAGGAAATATTAGAAAGGTGCTTGAGAGAGAGACAGTGCTTAGAAAGATCGCTCAAAAGGGTGCCGTGAAATTATTTAATGCAATTTTAGCAACTCAAGTAAAGACAGAAAAAGAAGTAACCGAAAATTTAAGCGGAATCAAGAATAAAGAAGAAAAGAAAGAATTGATCACCGAAGTTTCCAAAGAAAAATTTTTGGATTTGGTTAAAGCTGCCGCAGGAAGCGACAATGAATAATCAACATATTCATGTCAAAAAAGAAAAGAAATAATTAGAGAAAGAAATAAAAACTGTATATTATTTAGTTTATGTTAAGCGAGAAAGGAATGCCATATTTTCCCTCCTCCCTGCAAGTGAAATTCGTCTGCATTCTATATCATCACATAGATTCATATCAATTGCAAAACTTTTTGGAGCCATCGATCCTGAATTGTTTTTGGCAAAAAAACCAAGTGTTAAATTTATGCCCTTATCTATATATGGAAAATATTGGTACATTTCAAGGAAATATAAAAAATGGTTTGGTAGTGTACTTGTTCACTTCCTCCAAAATATGGCAATTTTCTTCAGCTCTTCATCAAATTATAATTGAACTACATCGAAGGAAATTAAGGTTTGATTCATTTTCATACATCGTATAATAAGAGATTTCAGAAATATGAAATATTTTTTGATTTAAAAATTCATCAACCCTAAAGTGGTCTCTTGGCCCAGTTGGTTAAGGCACCGTGCTAATAACGCGGGGATCAGCGGTTCGATCCCGCTAGAGACCATTTTCTTTTTATTTTACTTTGCCAGCAAACTGACACAATGATAAACTGTTTTCTATTTTTTACTTTTCAAACAAGGGCAATCTATGACTCTGTTGATACAAATGTATATATACACACTTTTAAAAATTTCGTGATTTGTCTTCGCTTTTACCATGCTACCCCGGACAAGTAGACTTTACTTTGGGATGATGATCCATTTTCGCCTTCTTCATTATCAAAAACATTTGTGAAAGTCTCAAATTCTAACGTAGGAAGTGTCTTCAACTTTCTTGAAGATTCTGCACTGAGCAAAGAATCGTAGTTCCAGTCTAGGAAATCTTCCATGTTATAGCTCAGCTTCTTGAATGGTTGAGCAAATATCTTGGCCAATGTGGCTACATTAGGATGATAATGTTCCATCAATGACGCCAGCTCCCACAGAGAGGAATCCAGCGCATGAGTTGATTCAGGGTCTGATTCATGAACATCGAAGGGATCCACGTAGTTTTCTTTCAGAATTTTCAAGTGCGCGACTTGATCGGATGTCTGGAATGGGTTAGAAATGAAAGCTGGGTTGTGCAGCATAATCATACAATTAGGATGCTTCCTGATTAAATTATAAATGAAGGGAATCACCGTGACGATAGCAGAAGGTGGTGATTCCAGCGTAAGCCTTGCTAACTTTTTGATAAAAGATGCCACTAAATGGGCAGATAAATGTGTTGACGACAAAAATACATCCATTAACCTGAAGAATCTTGCTCTGTATTTCACATGCATCAGATCTGGGCTTATGATTTGATAAAGTTTCATGTAAAAGTTTGGATACTCCAAGTTGAATCTCTTCATCAATTCAAAAAGGCCGTTCAAAGCTAGGATGGGTATAACACCAGCGTTGTTATTAGAGCTTTGCAAATTGTAGGAATCAGTAAGAAAATCCATTAGTTTAGTCGGTGTGTGAAAATGAGGTATTATTCTCTTATGCAATATTAACAGGATAGACTTATACTGCTGTAGAGATAATTGACCATTTAAGAGAGATAACCAATTTTTTTCGAAATTTGACTTGAACTTGGATTCGTTCTCGATGGCTTGTGGTGGATTTGGTACAAAGATCTCCAAATCTGCGTCCGAATTAGAACAATGCTTATCATGGTTTGCTAAAGCCAACCATTTACCTACGTTTTTTAAAAGTAAATCCTGATAAGCTGGGTCGTCTAACAGTTGGTTAAATTCAGATTGGAAGTAGTACTGAATATCTGCAAATTTCGTATAATATTTTTCCGTAAATTCTATTATGATTACATTTTCAGATGCTCCCGAGTTCTTGACGTCTTCTATTTCGCCCATGTTCGAGGACCATAGGGCGATGATTAACTTTCTGAATGTCTTATTGGGGAAAAATGGGGCGCCCTTTTTAGATGCAAAATGAGTTGATTCCAGCTCCGCAAGTTGAAGATAGACATCAAGCGAATCTAATCCAAGAGATGTTTCAAACGGTATGTCCGAAATAATAGCTAACAGCTTCGTCTTGAATGCTTCATAGACCTTCCTACACCAATTAACAAACTGTTCTTTCTCCAAAGTGGCCTTTTTGGACGAAGGAACGGTTAAATCGCCACGAGAAAACAGTTTCCTAAATATTTGAAATA
This sequence comes from Saccharomyces paradoxus, assembly GCF_002079055.1. Lineage (NCBI taxonomy): Eukaryota > Fungi > Ascomycota > Saccharomycetes > Saccharomycetales > Saccharomycetaceae > Saccharomyces > Saccharomyces paradoxus. The sequence continues at coordinate 794,025 of NC_047502.1, forward strand.
GTGACATAACTAGAAATCTTAAGTTTCTTTCTGTCTCCTCTTCTTCCAATTGTGTAACATTATCTGGAATCACAAGTTCATTGACTAATTTAATAATGGAGTTGTACTGCTTTCTGTCGCTTGCAGCAGTCAGCCTCTTGGCAATATCTTTGATTTCTGATATAGGCAATGCCATATTTCTTAAGTTTCTCTTTAATAGATTTCTCTGCTTGGCAAAACAGTATTTTTAATCATATCTCATCGCATCTCATCAAATACGTTATTCTCTTTTTTTTTACCAGCTGGAAAATTTTAGTGAAAAATTTCAAGAATAGCCCTAAAGCCTCAAAATATGATAGATTACCCGTAGAGAAGTTTTGAAAAACTTTTCTTCTTTTTTTCTTTTTTTTGGTTTTCATCCAACAAGTATAAAAAGCGAAAACACTCAGTACATAAGTCTTATTAAGAAGCGTTTGATGCTATATTAAAGGTTTCATTTCAAAGAAACCAATGACCTTCCAAGTTTTTAAAAGAATACGATGATACTATTTGCGTTTCAAATCGAACAATTCTTCTCGGAGCGATCTGAGGTTTTAATGGAGACAGCGGTTCCTGCGCAACCCATTGATCTTGTTACATTCTTAAGAATGACAAGGACGCTTTTATAAAATTCTGATTCTTTTTTTCATTTTCTCTTATTATTTTTGACTTGGGAGCAGTCGTCTGTACACGAGTAGCTATATACATTCTTAAACTTTAGACTAGTCAAAACTTGTGCGATTTAAATCGTACCGAAGAAGGCTACAAAAACGAGCACCCCGAAAAATTCTCCGTCAATAAATTGTTAAGCGAACTTGCATGGAAGACTGGCAACTGGTCTCTGTGGAAACCAGTGCGTGCGTAAATTACGCCTATTGTTACTACAAATGCCGACTGCCTTCGTGCAAGGCGAGCGCAAATACGCTCGGGGTCTGTCTTTCTGCGCTGGAACGCACTATCGGGCATCAACTACCGTTTCTTATCTTTGGCACTATCTATCCACCAATCACACGGCGGCAGCATTGCTGCCGCGTAGGGCAAACTAGTACAGGAATCTACGACTGTTATCATTTGACAGGCTCAGACAGAGAAAGAGCACGAAGAAAAGAGCCTTAACTCATGTAACATTTGACTCATTCTGCAAAACTGAAAATTTGCTGCCCACTCGAGATGACAAATCGTTCTTTCTTAAATTCATGTGCATGTATAGTGTGCATATATAACTCTATAGTGAACACTACTGGAAGATAAATCTCGCCTGGACCCTGGATGTATACTCTTACTTTTATATAGCAAATTAGGAAAAGTGTAACTTGCTTTACATACAAGATATAAACTGGACGTAAATTTAAGATGTGTGGTATTTTCGCCGCTTTCAAGCACGAAGATGTGCATAGGTATAAGCCAAAGGCTCTACAATTATCAAAAAGAATCAGACACCGTGGTCCAGATTGGTCCGGTAATGCCATCAAAAACTCCACTATATTCGTTCATGAAAGACTAGCCATTGTTGGTGTGGAATCCGGCGCTCAACCGATCACTTCCTCAGACGGAGACTACATGTTATGTGTTAACGGTGAAATATACAATCACATTCAGTTAAGAGAAGAATGCGCAGATTATCAGTTCGAAACACTAAGTGACTGTGAGCCTATCATTCCAGTGTACCTAAAGCACGATATCGATGCTCCTAAGTACTTGGATGGTATGTTTGCTTGGACTCTCTACGATGCTAAACAAGACCGTATTGTGGCAGCCAGAGACCCAATTGGTATTACGACACTATATATGGGACGCTCATCTGCTTCTCCAAAGACCGTTTATTTTGCATCTGAACTGAAATGTTTAACTGACGACTGTGACACTATCACTGCATTCCCACCGGGTCACGTTTATGATTCTAAGACCGACAAGATCACTCGTTACTTCACACCAGATTGGCTGGACGAAAAACGTATTCCTTCCACTCCAATAGATTACATGGCCATCAGACACTCTTTAGAAAAAGCCGTTAGAAAGAGATTAATGGCCGAAGTTCCATACGGTGTTTTATTGTCAGGTGGGTTGGATTCCTCATTAATCGCTTCCATTGCCGCCCGTGAAACCGTAAAGGCTACTAACGATGTTGAACCATCAACTTACGACAGCAAAGCAAGACATCTAGCAGGTGTCGACGATGACGGTAAGCTACACACCGCTGGTTGGACAAGTCTTCATTCCTTTGCCATCGGTTTACCAAATGCTCCAGATTTGCAAGCCGCAAGAAAGGTCGCCAAATTCATTGGTTCTATCCATCATGAGCATACCTTTACATTGCAAGAAGGTTTAGACGCTTTGGACGATGTTATCTACCATTTGGAAACGTATGACGTTACTACCATCAGAGCTTCCACACCAATGTTCTTGTTATCCCGGAAGATTAAAGCCCAAGGTGTCAAGATGGTTCTTTCCGGAGAAGGTTCAGATGAAATCTTCGGTGGTTATCTATATTTCGCACAAGCTCCTTCTGCAGCAGAATTCCATACCGAATCCGTGCAACGTGTCAAGAACTTACACTTGGCCGATTGTTTGAGAGCTAACAAATCTACCATGGCTTGGGGTCTAGAGGCTCGTGTTCCATTCTTAGACAGGGAATTCTTGCAATTGTGTATGAACATCGATCCAAATGAAAAGATGATCAAACCAAAGGAAGGCCGTATCGAAAAATACATTCTAAGGAAGGCATTCGACACCACAGGAGAACCAGATGCTAAGCCATATTTACCAGAAGAGATCTTATGGAGACAAAAGGAGCAGTTTTCCGACGGTGTTGGTTACTCGTGGATTGATGGACTAAAAGATACTGCCGAAGCAGTTATTTCTGATGAAATGTTTGCCAGTCCAAAGGCCGAATGGGGTAGTGATATCCCAACCACAAAAGAAGCTTTCTGGTACAGACTGAAATTCGATGCTTTGTTCCCTCAAAAGACTGTTGCTGACACCGTTATGAGATGGATTCCAAAGGCTGACTGGGGTTGTGCCGAAGATCCTTCCGGTAGATATGCCCAAATTCATGATAAACACATCGAGTAAACAACATTAAAAGATACAAAATGAGAGAATTATGGATTAATCTTATAGATATTTTTATAGAAAGACGAACAATAACGATAATAGTAAAAGAATATAGAAATACATATTTCATAATAACCTGACGGAAGTTTTATTCATAATTCATTTTTTATCGGCCTTGCTAAAATATCAAGTACATCCACAAGTGAATATGCACATCGCATAATCTGTTGCTATCACTGTGGAATATTATTCCTGGTTTTGATATTTTCTATAATATATCACCCTTCCTCAGGATCCGATAGTCTTAAAAATGACGAAAGCAGTAGCATGCCCTCATTTTCACCCTTCCTTTATTTCTTTTTCATAATTTCCTGGACTCTTTTGAATCTGAGCTCCTTTTACCTTGTGACTGAAGATTACTAATTGAGTTGGTCCTATCCAGCGACGCCCTTTGTTTCATTTCGTGCGCGATTAGTAGGTCATGTCTTGTTATTATCGTATTCTTATTTCTTGATTTCATTTCCGCTCGGTAGTTTTGCAGATATTGGCTATCATTTTTCTTGAATATTAGTTTTATTTTTCTGAAGGTAGTACTCATATGTTAATGAAGTGGTAACGTTATTAGGTAGTGCTGGTATTTAGTACAGAGTCAACATAAAAAATTAAAAAGAATTATGTGCATTTGCTCAGTTTGTTTAGCAGATTTATATATTTAAGACGGAGAAGTAGTCCTGCCATCATGCTGCTCCAGCACAGGAGTCGTATATGTGATGAGCTAATGATTAAAATTAGAGAAGCGAAATCATATATGCAAGCTAACGCAACAGGGCTGTAAAGAATACAAGCTTTGTTGCCTTGGTACCAGCATCAAGCAAATTGCACATTTACGACTGTATCATGAAGTAGGGATGAATGAGGTGTTTCTGATGACACACCTCTGAGGAGCTTTTCTTGAGCTCGTTTCTGTGCCACTTTTTTTTGTTTCCGCGGCTAAGCCGCGCAGACCGATAATACTCGCTTAGTTGCACATCAAGCCAAATCTCTATAAAAAAAATAAAATGTCCCCAAACGACGCTGACCCTTTATTCATCGTTATCAAAAAGACAGCTTTCCTGTGTACTCATACGAGAAGCGTTGATGCCTCGCTTCCTTTTGTAGATATATACATATTTACATGCACACGAATGCAGTTATATGCGAGAACAATTTGTGAGATTATAAAGGTCTCGTAAACGTCGATTGTTGAGCGGTCGCTCCAAAAAAAGTGCTTCTATGAAAGCACACATTACCCTCTGTAATTCCATTGCTGATCAACCTTGCCATGACATTAAAAGAATGCATTAATGGCATATTCCGTATGCTTTACTACGAATGAATGAGGCATCTTGTCAGTTACATCAATTTTTAGGCGTTCTTGCTTGACTTTATCCTTATAGTAATTCGATAAATGCGATCTTGTATTGTCAGAAACCCAATGGTCGTCGCTACTGAACAGGAACCAAATAGAAATCCCGTTCTTTTCACAATAATTGATAAATTTATCCTGAAACTCCCAATTGGTAGTTATTTCTTCCATTTCCTGAGAAGCTAGTCCTAGAGATTGGCGAACAAACTGCCTATGAGTCAAAAATATTCTTGTGGACAACACAGCCTGATAGCCAGTGCTTCCACAGCCCATAAATTTGTCGATAATAAATCTTGAAAATCCTTCTGATAAAATCCAGTAAAAGAAAATATAGCTGAACAATGATACCACCTGAGGCAATGGGGGAATATAATGGAGTGCAGCTGTCATTTTGATACCCATCTCCGAGGTGTGAATGTCCATCACAGTTGGTGTAACGAGGCCGACTTTCTGTACAGAACCAACCAGTTTGTTAGAAAGGCATACTTTTTGTAAGATGTATGCCCCAACCGAATGTCCCATGATAATGATTTTTCTGTTTTCGTGTGAGAAATTATTAATTACCTCTACCTGATGATCTACTTGATCTTGTAAAGAAAATATTGGTGTATTAGAACTAGCGTTCAATGTCATTCCTGCATGAGATATACCAAGGATCTCCCAATCTGGGTGCTTCATATGTAGATGCTGTAACATTTCTTGGTAGTAGTACAAAAGTCCAGGATTACCAGGAATCCATACTAGTAGAGGTGCATCCTCGCCGCTTTTAGTGACTGCGGGTGTGATATTCAATATCGAGCACGGCAACTTCGATTTAGTATACTCTCTCACTGTCATTTGGTCACTAGAATTGAAAAGGAGAACAGTGGGGCAGTAGGTAGACTGTTTTCTTCCGTCCTCTAGTAGTTTTGGGCTTTGCTGCTATTGCAATGCTGTTTTTTTCTTACTGCTTCATGAACCCTTTCTAGTAGCGATACTGAACTTTTCGGGTAAGGAAGAAACCGTTAAGCACCAACGCAAGCAATTCAAGCGGTTAGATAGAAGAACTTATATCATATATAATGTTTAAGTATTACAATTAAACACTTTTATACATGAATAAATAATGTTCTATTTGCCTAATTTTGCTAATTTTCCAAGCCACTTAAAACTTTCAGGCTTGCTTCCACTTCTTGGACACATTGTCTAAAGTAAACTAGCTGGAAATTCTGGAACAGTTTTATTAAGCCTAGAATTTCAGAGCTGTCAGTGATTTCTTCCATTGTTTCCACTGCAACTGTAGTATTGGAGACAAATTCATCTTCCAATTTTTCCAATAATTTGTTTTCTTCAGATTCCTCAATCAGTGACTCATCATTTTGGTTGCTCTTTGAATTTTCTTTTGTATCTGTAGCACCATCGGCAGTATGCTCATTTGCTTCTTCCTTTGGTCCGTCTTCGGTGTCCTTTGATGTCGGTTTTTCATCCCCGGTAGAAGGAGTTTCATCAAAAGATGTGGTGGTGTTTGCGCTAACGTCCTTTGCGCCAACGTCCTTGCTGTGAGCTGCTTCTGCGGCTCCAGATTTTTGAGCCTCTAACTCTGCTTCTTTTGCTTTAACTTCATAACGCATGGTATCGAACTTGAGTCTTGATTCTTCCACTTTTCTGCGCAGTTCATGAACCTTCTTGAAGTCTTGGTTTATTAATGTTTCTAATTTTTTGTTGAATTCCTTCACCATCATAGAATCCATCTCTGCTTTCCCTTCATCGATATTTTTATAGCATGTCGACCACGAATCAAAGACTTTAATCAAACTAGACAAATCTTCATCGTCCTCCTCATCCTCTTCATCATTGTCCTCATCCTGAGCTTCTGTTGTCTGTGTAGTCTTATTGGACTCCTTTTTCTTCTTCAATTCTGCCTTTTCGTTCTGTTCCAAATTTTGAAATTCACATTCGCAGTCAACGGCGGCTTTTGAGATGGCTTGAGCAAAAGACCTTGGCAAAAAGGTATCGTCATGATTGGACCCCTTCTTTTTAGTGGTACTTTCGGATTTCTTAGAACCAAACCAGCCGTCTTTATTGAGAGACCACCAGTCCGAAATACTCTCCGTTAAATTTGGCGGATAGTCGTAGCCCTCTACTTCAAACGTTTTGGACACTAACAAAATTCTCTTACATACCTTCTCTAAAGAGTCGCTTTTCTTTTCCAGGAATTTGTATTGTGGTGGTAACTTACTTATATCGGATACAGTACCTAATGATTCTTGAACAAATCTAGTGCGCGATTTAATTGATAGTCTTGTTTGAGGGTCATTCAAATTTACATTTGCATTTGCTAATGCACTGTTCAAAGTGTCTTGGGTCTTGTGGGCAGCGGTAGCAATTGAATCGGTGATCTTGTTTAGAGAAAACCCCGAAAAATAACCAGACATTTTATTAGTAGAATGTTATGGTTTTACCTAACTTCGCTGGACGGATATATTGTTATTGGAACTTTTTTCCTTAATCATAAATACTTCAAGAGAAATGAAGGTCAAAAAACTGGAGGATATGTCCCGTACTAAAAAAAGCCAACTAGCATTTTAAAAGTGGACCATCCATCCTCGTTAAAAGCGATGCAGAGCTAACTCGATACACAGCTAATCGCGCATTCTTTACACAAATAATACTTAAGAAGTTTCGCAAAGTGCCCACTCTTCAACTGCAAGAAACTACACAATCGTAAAATGCGCCTCAATGCAGCGTTACAAGTTTCGCGAACAGCAAAAATCGTGTAGATAAGTTGAAGCAGGAATTGGTTTGCCCAACCCAACCTAATTTCATATATGAACATGCATGAAGTTGCACACTTCGGCGGAAAGGTATGCATCCGCCGCTCGAGGAGCCGCACATCTGAACTGCAATGCATGAAATGAAACAGCTTATCCCGTGAACAATTCATTATATCAACCTGTTGGACAAAGAGGGTTACAATTAGTCGTAAAGCTGCCTATCCGCAGGCTCCTTTTTTTCTCTTTGTTCTATGTTGCATAATTTTTCATATCTTTACCTCAAACGGATAGTTAAGAGCAGCCACAATATTTCCAAAACGTAATTGCTAAAATAGCGTAGCAAAAAACTCTTGTCTTTCCCACTTTCCCTACCTTAACCCTTGATGTTAACGCCGTTTCGCTCATCGGAACAAACCATACAAATAATTAAGCTTTCCGGCAGTGGTGGCAAAGGGAGCTGCCGAAAGGAAATACGCGGCTTTCTCGCGGAGCCCGATTGCCGATACAAAGAACTGTTGCCTCCTTCCGGCCCTTTCCATAGCCCTTCATTCATACGGTACTTGAATCACACCCTTGTTGAATTCCAACTACGTTCGATAATCTATCCTACAAATATGAACTCAATGCGCCTTTTGTTTCTAAATGGCCTTAGAAGGTCCTATGTGGCTAACTCTATTGCTAGGGGTCCGAATCTCGGATTATATATCATGTATGTATTACCCTGATGATTGACCGGATGATGTAAGGATGCATGTCCCTGCTGTTTTGGTATTTCCACATACGGATGGGGCCCCGAAAACACCACCCCCATCTTAACGGCCGCATCTGAGCATCGGCCCATTTGGCACACGCCCGTTAGTGACGTTGGTAGGGGCATTTCCCTGAGGTAGGCCCAAGGTTGCTTTAAAGGTCCATCGTAAACCCCTTGTCCGAGGACCTCTGCGTCATAATTTAAATGCCCAAAACGTAAAAGTGATCGCCCCCTCACAGAAACTAATGGGCAATTTGCTGCCTTACCGGAATTGACTAGAATTGTTTTGAATTTTTTTTTTCTTCCTACTTCTTCTTCCATCTCCCTCCCCTCTTCCTCACATATGTATACAGAAAAATCATACCCCTATAAAATCCTTGGCTCCAATCTTCTGTCAGATTTTCTTTTATAAAAGAGTCTTTGTTTTGTAATTAAGATACATTTTTTTTTCTTCTTCCAACGTCCTCTTTTTTTAAAGGAAATTTATCTTGTACCAATATTTTAATTGCAATTGATCAAGAAAAAATATAATTGAAAAGGTTTTACATTTTTAATTTTTCTCCTCATCGCGCTTTTTTAAAAGGATAAATAAACATTTCTTTAAAAAAACATTTTTATTAAGAAAAATCAGTCAGAAACACTTTTCTTCTCAAAGCATACCCAATAATAATATAACTCCACAATGTTAGCCCTAGCTGATAACATTTTACGTATAATAAATTTCCTATTTTTGGTTATTTCCATCGGTTTAATCAGTTCGTTGTTGAATACTCAAGATAGGCACAGTTCAAGAGTAAACTACTGTATGTTTGCTTGTGCATATGGTATATTCACCGATTCGTTGTATGGTGTCTTTGCCAACTTTATTGAACCATTGGCATGGCCACTAGTTTTGTTCACACTGGACTTTTTGAACTTTGTTTTCACATTTACCGCCGGTACCGTATTGGCTGTTGGTATTAGAGCTCACTCATGTAACAACAGTTCATACGTTGACAGTAACAAGATTACTCAAGGTTCCGGTACCAGATGTAGACAAGCTCAAGCCGCTGTTGCATTCCTCTACTTCTCTTGCGCCATTTTCTTGGCCAAGACCCTCATGTCTGTTTTCAACATGATCTCCAACGGTGCCTTTGGCTCTGGTTCTTTCTCCAAGAGAAGAAGAACTGGACAAGTCGGTGTTCCAACCATTTCCCAAGTCTAATTGAAGCGCACCAACTTAAATTATACGTTACTTTCAATTAAGAATATAATAAATGGACACCGTGAATAAATTAGGGAAAGAAGAAAGCAAATAAGAAAACTCCTTTTTTCCTCATCCCTTTCCGTCTTTCGGAAGAAATAAAAAATTATACCCAAGGAAAACCCGAAAAAAAATTGGAAAAAATACCAGAAAAAACCAACAAATCATAAGCGCTTTCTCATCAATGGCTATGAGAAAGTCTTATTTTTAACTAATATTATTATTATTATCATTCCCCCCCGCTTTCTTTTATTATAGTTTGTTCTTCTAATATTTTAATTTTTAATCTTTTCATACTATTCTTATATCTAACTAACTAAAGTATCCTTCTCTTCTCTGTCTAGTTTTATTTCACTACTTACTGTTGTGTTGATCTGAGTTCTGTGTATCTAGGTTTTGTTTATCTTCTTTTCATCTTACAGCTCCGCGCACGGCGTGACGTGGATTCCCAACATGAGTTCAAACCAGTTATAAAAAATAATATTCTGTTATTTATGTATGACGAATCGTGCAATAAAAATTATTTTCCATATGTAAATGCAAGTATCATTGTTTAATCCACCTTTTTTTTGCTTTTATGTGTTAATCGCACTTGCAGAGCTTTATCAAACGGTTTCAACTTTCTCATCATATATGAGGGCACGTTTTTCCATTCAGGGAAATATTCCATACCCATACTGGACGTAGACCACCAGTTGAATGGTAACAGTTCATTAGGTACGGTAGGGTTATACTTCCATGTACCGTTCACGCCGCCTGACATTATGCCGCCCGTTCCACGTTCACCAAACAATACGTTCTTATGCTTACTCTTATCGATCGTTTTCGCCTCCGCGTTTGCTGTCTCGTCCATTGTTAATAGCATTTGTAAAGATTTCTTCTTCTTGTCTCTAAACAGCGGGTTTTCCTTCACTGGGTACATGACTGGCCTGTATCCGCTGTACAGAATATCACGAGTTAGCTCCCTAGCTTCCAAATACTGTGTAGTAGGTACTTTGGGCAGTGATCTAAAATCATAGAAATGTACGTTTTTCAAAATTTTTGAGCTCCTTTGCTTGGCAATTTGTTGATGTTGTTGCCTTATGGGATTTACTAGTCTACTGTGAGTTCTTCTTTGCAAACTTACAGAGGAGAGGCCCCTAATTTTTGTTCTCTTCAATAAAATCATCCTTATTCGCAACTCTCGTAGGTCTATATGTATATGTATATACGTGTATGCGTGTGTGTTTTGTTATTCTCTATAATTCAACTAAAATGTACGTATATAGATACACACACATAAAAAAATAATTGTGCTATAAATAATGAGACACAAGAAACATTTAAAGTCCGAAAATTGCACCTGCTCTTATCATTCATACTTATACAAAGCGACTAGATACGATGGCGGAACCCGGGGCCCCAATCACTGGCAAAGAGCCTGAATACCGATAGGTACTAAGCCTAAAGACCTACTGTATTCTGGTTGCCATCACCACCCCACTCCCATCACGATTATACCAGGTGCGTAAGCTTAATCCCTCTTTGCTCCCCTGGTCTGCCCTTCTCATTCCGGATTTATCGGCGAGTTCCCCGCGCCCGCTGGGGTAAACCGGCCGGGCGGCCCTCCCTCGGCGGCTAGCCACCGCACCCAAACCGTGGTCTTATCCATGATGCCCACAACGTAGTAGCGTGGTTCCGTCAACACTATTGGACCCACACAACACCGGTGCTCAATGGTCAACAATACATCCTCCACACTACTACTGTCGGCGGGAGCATTTAAGAGTGCCAGCCATCGGCTGATAAGCTCTTTGTCCTGACGTAGCAATTCGATTGTTCCCGTAAAGTCACGTTCGTGATCCCGCAGACAATCCCAAAATATCTCTCTTCGCTGTTGTAAGTTGAATGTCTTATAATAAAACAGCAGTTGTGACACGAACTTGTCTTGCTCGCGCTTCGATGGTACATACTCCTTGATTTTGTACGCCTTGTATAACGCCTTTTGTTGTTTCCTGATATCTTGTGTGATGGTGTCGGGCGCGATTTTTCCCGCATTGGCAACGATTTGTGCCAGATAGTGGTATTTTGTTGGCTCTAGTACATCACTATCGTCTTCGCTATCATCTTCGCTGTCGCTTTCCTTAGCACTGGCATTGGAACTGTGCTCGCCGCACCACTCCTCGAAAAGGCCTTCACGAACAGCGTCATCTCTGATCTTGTAAAAATCGGGATCGTTTTCGATTTTCTTGCTTTGCAGTGACCACGTGGAGAACTTGTCAAGTTTATACCTATGGAATAACTGGAAGAACAGATTGCGCTCGTCAATGTCGTCGGTATCAATATGATTCAGATCATCAATTATGCTAGCATCTTGGTTTGGGATTTGTTCTTCATCTTCTTCTTCTGAGGATGAACCATACCCGCTGACTAGCCCAGTGTGGCTTTCCTGTAATGGATGTTGTACGTCACCCGCCTCTTCGCTTATCTCACTTTTTCTCTCCACTCCATCTTGATTTCTTTTAAATAGGTCAATCTCTTCGTTCAAAGATTCGAAGATATTGTCAATGTCCTCCTCCCGCATAGCGTAACCTCTGGCAACGCCAATCAAGAGAACCAATTTCTCCTTGTCTAATGACTCGATCAATGCACCACAGTTACCGTCACTTTCTTGGCCGATGTCGTTTTTGAAGACCTTAGAGTCATTATTAAAGTAGAGTTTCGTACCATCGTTGCATATTATTAAGTACCAGCCATTAATCAGTTCTAGCGTAAATGTTGGCTTTCTCTCTATCTGGGATGCTTTCGCATTGCTCTCTAGGTTAGAATTTTTTTTTAAATTAGGTTTTTCCCATTGAGACTGTTTCGTTTTCTTATTGTAGTAGTACTTCTTACCTGCAGGAGTCTTGAATTCTTGCCATTCCCCATGCATGGCTGCTCTGTACTACGGAAATACCTTCTCTTTTTATAGTGCTCATCTGTATCTATTTTTGCATACTACTCTTACTTTTATTATTATATTGTTTTCTTCTCCCTTGCCGAAGAAAAAAAGAAACATAACGGAAGTCGAAAATATGAAAAAATAGAGGCTCTTTCTTTTCTTGACATGTCTGCAGAAGATAAACACTGCCAGCAAGGTCAGTCCCAATTTCCTGCCATAGGATGAGGTATGTTGTTCATTATTACACGTAAGACTGCCGCGGCTGGATGCAACCATCGCTGTGGCTTAAGCAAATAAGAAACACAAGACTAACAATAAAAACGTCCGCTTTTCTGTCGTATGGTTCTCTGTATTCAGATCATTTGTAACAAATAATGATATACCTGTTGGCTATGTAACACCAAAATTCCCCTCATTATACTGGCCCATCAACAACTCGAAGTACAACACCGCATTCTTGTACTATATCTCTGATATTTGGAAATTTTCGCTGTACTGGACTTTAATCTTTAATGGCGTATTTTATGTTGCTGCTGGTTCGTACGCCAGCTTGACTCATAGAAAGAAGGCCGGAAGTATATGGATATTCGTCATGTACGTTATTTATGGCGGCGTACAGGGCTTGACTACTGGTACAGTCATGGGGTTCTTAATAGGTGCAATCTATAGATCTGGTCTATTCTCCATGTCTACATGGGTTCCACTTTGCTGCGCAGTAGTCCAAATCCTCTTCGATGTGGTGCTAGGCTATTCAATGGTTGGTTCTGTTATGTGAAAGCTTGGCAAGAATAAACAAGAAGCTGTATAGCAATTCGATAATAAGTTTAGCGGCAACTTTCAGGCGAGGAAGTTTCATACTTCGGCATGAGGAGAAGACTACCTTTTCTTCAAAGGGCTAGATTGTTCTAAATGCTTCTTTCACTATTGTCTTCATTCGTGCAGCGTGATTAACCGAGCCTCCTTCGAGGTGGGGATGGATACTGTAAGCTGCATATATAGTTGAACCTAAAATTCGTTGAGACAATAGACAAGGTGACCACATCGGTGCAAACACCATAGCAAAAGGAAAGAAGGCAATCTGATATTCCACAAATGTCGGCTTCATTGATTAATCGCTCCTTAACAAACATTAGGACAGAACTAGATTTTCTAAAGGAGTCAAATGTCATTACAAATGACGTTTTCGACCAAATAAACAAGAGCTTGCCAGTGAAATGGGATCCTTCCAGTGCACCTCGCAACGCCAGCACAACATCTTTGGAATATGTTGAAGCCCTTTATCAATTTGATCCTCAACAAGATGGTGATTTGGGCTTAAAACCAGGTGACAAGGTCCAACTTTTGGAGAAATTATCTCCAGAGTGGTATAAAGGTAGCTGTAACGGCCGCACTGGTATTTTCCCAGCAAACTACGTCAAGGCAGCTTTCTCTGGCTCCAATGGACCATCAAGTCTTCCCCCACCTCCACAATATAAAGCTCAAGAACTACAACAAGTCCCCACGCAAAATAGTGCCACATCATCTTACCAACAGCAGCCATTCCCTCCACCTTCCACATACTATTACCAACAGCCTCAACAGCAGCCGCAACAAGCTCCTCCTCCTCAACAACAACAACAGAGCTCTCATAGCCATTTGAAGAGCTTTGGTAGCAAATTAGGTAATGCTGCCATCTTTGGGGCAGGTGCTAGTATTGGGTCAGATATTGTCAATAATATCTTTTAAGCCGTTATTTCTCTTTGTTTCATTTCATTCAACTGTTCTTCGCTATGGCAAATGCTTTCCTTTTGATATCGTTGTTCTTTAGATTATTTTATGAGTATGAATTTTATATAACTTTTTTTCTTCTTTTTTTTAGCAGATATATCGTATACAGAGGATTATAGTACATCATCTTTGTGAATCGGCAATCTATTCTTTTCAGTTAAAAAGTTGTCGAATTTGCGTCGTTTTCTTTTATATTAAGGTATGTACAAAAAATACATGAAGAATATATTCAATATTTTCCTTTTATTTTTCCTTAGCCGGCTGTACGCTAATGAATTAAAAACCTGCCGTATACATGGCATATTCTGTTGACGACGTTTATATGAGCTCTGGAATCAAGGTTGGTATCCACCAGTTCCTCGACGTCCCTAAACCATTCTTTCCTTCTCGAGTGTGGAATCAAGAAACTTCCCAATTTGTATAAGTTTGAAACCTCAATCACCAGTAGACCTTGATTTAAGTGTTCCTCATCAGCGTCCGCACCCTGGTTCGAATAATTCAAAACTCTTTCTACATTATTCAGACTTATACTTATTTGGTCCCTGTATCGTTTCTCATTAGACCACACGTTGCCCAACCTAACAAACCTTTTCAACGCCACAATAGATGAATATAGTATTACTAAAGCAGGGGATAATGCTACAACTCCAAATACCAATTGTTGCGACTTCAGCATTTTATCAATGCCATTCAAAGCCATAGAGCCATCGACTTTTGTTTTTTGGAGTTGAATCAATAAAGATCTAACTAGTCCACCCGTAGCTATATTCTTTATCGGATGATGTAGCTGTGTTTCATAAATTTCCATAAATTCGGTCAAATCACCATGTTCAACTTTAGTACTTAATAGAATAGGGTCTATGGGGCGGTTAGACGTCGAATCACTATTATCCACAACAAAACTAACAATCATTCTGGTAAGAGAATCCATGTCAGAATTTAAAGTCTCTTGTGATGTGACTGAAATGGCGCTTCCTTCATCATGTTTGACAGTAGACCAAACCTGTTTCAAAGGTGTCCATAACCAGTTTAAGACTAGCCCTTTGGCAAAGTCAACAACATTAGTTCTAATAAAATCTTGAATAAGGTATCGGGAATCCCATAAAGTCATAATAGATGACGGTCCATACAAAAGACATAACAAAATTGGAGGCCAGTATCTAGTCAATATACTCGGTTTAGTGAATCTTTTTAAGGGGTGAACTTTATGAAACTTGGCCGAACATTGGACCACATCTATTAGGTTCGAATCAGAGACAGCTAATCCAAAGAAGTCCTGTAGAGACTGTAGACGCCTTTCGGAGTTCGGTAAATGCACTTCGGAGGATGTGCCATTTTCTTCTGGTGGTTGATCGAAGTCAGCAATTAACCGCCCCAGTTTGATAGTATAATGCTTTGATGATTGAGTGATCATATCAAGCCTTTCATGGACTATACCGCGCGGTATATCTGAAACCAAGGAAGCTATTTCAATGGGTTTCTTCGGTAACCCAACAAACCTGAAGTTCCGAACCACCATAAACTTGTTTATTCTTGGACGTACTTTTTCTAGTAAATCAACCGACAAGGCCTTCAGGGACCATTTTTGATGTGAGAGGTTTTTCTTATTTATGTCCTTCCAAATAGTTTGAGATAATAGACGTACGGTTGATGCTGAAGTTTGTATACAATAAAGAAATGACTTAAAGATTGAATCACTAATCGTCTTGTAGTATTGTTCAGCTTCATACACGGCAGGTAAACCTTGGACGCATTCGTTGGTAACAGAATAATAGCATAATAATATAATGTACTCAAATATGGCCTGGCTTACAAGATACTGTAAATCTCCGTCTTCAAAGGATGAGGGATCTGCAATGTTCTTGCAAATATTGTATAGCAAATCAAAAGGCACAGAACAATAAGAGTCAATATTGTCAGTTTTGATTGAAATGCAGACTTTTTCAACAATTGATCTGATCTCTTGTAATTGATCTTGTAACCTACCTAGCTCTTCATTTTCTTCACGTACATCTTGAATCAGTCGTTGTTGTGAATCTAGTGCAACCTCTCGTAATGATTCCTCTAATGAATGGCTTATCTCCTCAAAAGATTTGAGAATACGCCTATTAATAATCATTTCAAATTATTAATTAGGGCACCTGCGATTTTGCAATAGGACCGTTATGTTGGTCTTTGTTGCTATTACTGAGTTCCCTAATGGAAAAGAATGCCGGCCTTTTACTAGCTAAGTGGGGGTCAATCAAATTTGAATTCTTCGGTCAAATGAGGAGGAATGTAAAAGGCCGAAAATAAAGCCATCGCGTAAGCACAAGAAGAATGATTTTAAAAATTCCAGTTTCCAATTTAAGTTTTTTTTTTTCTATATATATAATTTAATAAAAGTTACTCGTAGTTTGAAGGTCAATACATTTGTTTAGAATAGCAATAGATAAAAGAACAATAGAGAAAGAATGTAAAATACGTAAAAATATATGTACATTACTGTCGGATAATAGGTTGAATGCATGTTTGATATGTTTGTTTATATTTTTATCATTATTATTACTATAATTTTTGATTATTATGCTCGATTCGTAAAATCGTTACTCTCATTCAATACTATCTATAGAGTAATCTTTCTTGGACAACTTATGTCTCAAGCCTTTACCCCAGTAAGAAAATGCAAAAGGTAAAGCAATCATTGCAGTAGAGATGAAAGCTAATAACCAAGAGCCCCAATGCAAGTTCAATTTGTGATACATTTGAATGGTGAACAATGGGAAGGCAGCACCACCAGCGGATCTTAGGAAAACCTTTGTAGCCAAAGCACTGGATGCGTATTGGACGTAGCAATCAATAATGTAATTATTCAATGAATAATAAATCAACACCATACCGAAACCAAAAGCTAAACCAGCTGAAGCTGGGCCAACCCAAATAATATGTTTATAAGCGGTGGCACCCAAGATCCAAAGAGCAATGGCAGCAAATGGAGCACCGATCTTGGCACCCAACAAACGATCTTCAGGAGTAGGTTTACGCTCTTTGACAATTTTTAGGTACTTGTTTTCACAGTAGAAAGTTGTAGCCAATGCCCAAAGAGCACCAATAACAATAGGAATAAACATTAAACCCACAAGATTGTCTTTGTAGCCATATAATTCACCAAAAATGACAGGGAAGGCAAAAAAGAACGCATATAATAGAGAGTAAATCAAACACACATAGAAACAAGTGGCGACCAGAACAGGTTCAGTGACAGCGAAGTATAGAGGTCTTAACAAACAGGCTCTCATCATTTCACTCATACTGACACCTTGGGCCTCTTGTTCAGTCATAATCTTAGGGTTACCAGTCTCTTTTCTTAATCTAGCGGCCTTTCTCTTTAAGATGACGGGAGCGTATGTTTCTGGAATAGCAGAGGATATGATCCACATAACACCTGCAAAGGCCATATTTACCCAAAAGATCAGGTCCATACGGCCGGTAGAAACGGAAATAAAACCGTTAACTAATGGGCCAACGACGGGACCAACATAAGGAGCAAAAGCAAAGAAGGCAATGGCCTTACCTCTTGTTTCACTTGGGAACATATCGGCAATAGACCCACCAACTAGACATAGACCTGAAGATGACCAAACACCACATAGAAATCTACAAGCTAAAAGACAACCTAAATTGGGGGCTAAAGCGCAAGGAATGTTGAAGATGACATAAAGACCCATAGAGACAAAGTAGGCGACCCTTCTACCGTAAAGATCACTAACAGGAGACCAAATCAAAGGGCCCAGTGAGAACCCAATAACCATTAAAGAACATGATAAAATAGCGGCTTCCATACCAACATGGTACTTCTTTTCAACGGTTCCTAACCCACCACTGATGCAAGCGGACCCGTAGGCAACGCAAATAACTAAAATGGACAGCAGAACGGTGTAACTCCAACGAATCCATCCGGGCCAGTTGTGGGGGTTTTCTGGATCACCAGTGACAAAAGTAACAAATTCAATCTCCGGGTCTAGGTCTGGCGCTTCGTCATTTGCACCGCTAGAGTCGCCTTCTTTACCCTTTTCATTGTTATCACTTTCTAAAGCATCTTCATTAGAAGAGGGCGAAGAGGCACCATCAATCTGCCTAGTTCTCGTACGGGAGATCGCAGTAGAGGTTCTACCTATGGAATGTAAAGTAGCGACAGGAACCAACCCTGTAGGGGTTTCTAAAGTATATTCCTCAGGAAAAATCTTATTCTTGCTAGATTGAGGAGCGTTGACATCAGGGACGGGGGCCTTGGAGCTCACACCCATGTCCTGCAATGATTTCACGGTTTCCGTCCGAGTCAACTTCAGTTGATTAGGGGCCATATTGGATTTAGATCCATTCTCTGAAGGAATATATTGTTGCGGCTGCTGACTTTCTACATCAGACAACGAAGATGTTTCGTCTGAATTAAACGAATTTATGGATTCCTGTCTGTTCATCTCTGTTTATTTTTGGCTAGAGGAGTACTAATGCAAATTAAAATAATGAGGTAAGAAGGGAAGAAAAGAATTAGTTATATTAGAAAACTAGACCACGAAATCAGTAGTGTAATTATGGGTATGACAATTAAAAGATTAAGCTGAACGAAGAAGAAAAATAAAAAGACGATTAGATCAACACACCTAGACGAAAAAGAGCAAATACCTGGTTATTGTATTCACTTCGGAGAACAGGTTATAACAGGACAGTTGACAATTGCTAAGTTAAGCAGATTACAAAGAAAAATGTTCTTAGACAAAAGAATATAAATTTAAAAAAAATCAGAAAAAGGGTACGCGCAAGAAGAGATTAGGATGGTTGAGCAGCGAACGATTGCCAGATATATAAAAGAAACGAGCCAGTTTTACAGCGTTTAACGCAGATCCAGAATGAACAAAATGCATTAGGAAAAGATGAAAAAAATGGCTCTATGAATCAGGGATCATCAAGGCTGCCGGAAACTACGCCGTTCTGTTTTGTTTTTGTATTTCCTTTTTCCATTTTGGGTGAAATCAGTGAGCTGTTCCGATCCGTTGGGCGAAGACATTGCCGCAGTGATCAAGCCCGGCTAGTCCGATCGGGCTCCAGTAAACCCCTCGCCAAGTACAGAGAAGCGAATTTAGAGGTCTGGCAGATTGTGCTCACTGCTCTTTGCACACAACGACCGTACTTTGCACGTGGCTGCAGACACATTTTGTATGGGGAGAATACTTGATTATATAAATAGCTCTGTTTTAAATGTTACCCGCCAAATGTTCTCACCCGGCTCCGCGGTATTTTTTTTTTTTAATTTTCAGACCCACAGAAAATCCGCGTGGCCGAGGCGCTTATGTATGTTATCATATTGCCTGTTTGAGATATGCAGGATCAGCATAGCATGCCTCTAAACAGATTGTGGGTCAGTCAATTAAGTTGCTCTTTTGGGTATACGGTTTCACCGGACCGTCGAGAAATCGTATAATGCGTGCCTCAAAGCAGTGGCCGTTCTCGGAAAAATAAAAATAGTTTATATCTCAATTCAGTTACATGGCTATGACGGAAACGACAAAATCAAATTGAAACTCAGAAAAATAAAAAAAGCGCATTATTAAAGTTTCATGACTCCGTATTCCCAGTCCTACGTGTAAATAGGAAGGAAAAAAAAAAGGAAGAACCCTTCTTCTAAAGGAAAGCATAACTCGTTACACATACGACGGATGCGAGATATACTCTCTACGTAGTTGTACTAGCCGAATGAAAATGAAAAAGTTCCGAATATGTAAAATTGAATTTCTCTTCTTTATAATAGAACTGACAATTGAGCTTTCCTTTCCTTTCGATGTCACCGTCGAGAGTAAAGAAGACGGCTTTGATAAAGAACAAAATAGGTAAAGCAAACTTCAAATCAGTTAGCGAATGCATTGCGTACTAGCGCGAATATTTTTGTGGTTCTTTATAGCAGAGGTTAGCGTCATACAGGCGCTCGTCCTTCCACCTTTGGAAGACTATGATCCATTAGAGCCTTTGATGAAAAGAGATATGTCCATGAGCCAGCAGAATAAACTCCAATTTCAAGGTCAATTGCCGCCCATACTAAATCCCGCTGATGTGACAGATGACCAAAGGAGTTTGCATACTCCCGGGAAAATCCCGACTTATGTCATCGATCACTGTCCCCTAGTGCACCTGTATAGCGAAGAGAAATATTGGCCGTCGGACATTGCTGAGTATGTTCGAAACTTCCGGATTAAAGATAGAGACGGCAATTCCATGCCCACTCACAAAAATTTGACACTACATGATTTGAAAGCGGATTACTACGCGGATTTATTTGGTAACCAGACGGAAACCCATATCCCCAGTAGCGAGGTATTTTTAACCAGTTTGGATGATTTCGACAAGGACCCTAAATGGTTACTAGGCCATCCGCCGGAATATGGAACAGGCTACAACTCTAAGGCGCCTGCCGTTCTAATTGTGGTCGACAAGGGAAACGGATGGGTCGATGCGTTCTGGTTTTTCTTTTACCCGTTTAACCATGGTCCTTTTATTATGGGCCAAGGTCCCTGGGGCAATCATGTCGGTGACTGGGAGCACTCTTTGGTTCGGTTTTATAACGGTATTCCAAAATATTTTTGGATGAGTGCGCATTCCAGCGGAACAGGCTACAGGTACGAAGCTGTTGAGAAATTCAAGAAACTGCGGAAGAGGAGAGATAATGACGATGGTGAAGATACTATATTGGAAAGACCGTTGATTTTCAGCGCTAGAGGCACACATGCTAATTATGCGTCTTCTGGGCAACATGCTCACGACATTCCCTTTTTTTTCATGCCCCTGAGTGATTTTACAGATCGTGGTCCCCTCTGGGATCCATCTCTGAACTTTTACTCCTATACTTTTGATGGTAAAACTGTGACGCCTTCCACAGAAAGAGAAGAATCTCTGGGTTTGGATTGGTTGCATTTTCAGGGTGGATGGGGCGATCAACAGCTACCAGCTCGGGATCCTAGACAGAAATGGTGTTTAGCTCAATGGAAGTATATCGGAGGTCCTCGTGGCCCTCTGTTCAAAAAATTGGATAGGTTGAACCTATGCGGCGGTGTGAAAAAATGGAATATTTGGAATGGCGGCTGCCCCGCAAGAAGATTAATTAAGAAGGCAGAAGGATTGGACGCTGAAGCGACAGACCTTATGGGTGACAATTGTGGTATCTTACTCTATAAAATTAGACCAAAGTGGCTAAGAGGAATTTTAAGATTTTTAATGTGGAGAGGTATACTCTGCTCTCTTATGGAATTCTTCACCAATTAAAGAAGAACTTTATGTCAATAAAAAAAGCTCTGATTGTAATATAATGACGAATTTTGATTTTTAATAGCATCTAATAATAATAGTTAATGATTAATAATTAATACTAATGTTTAATGATCTGCACATGATTTTATGTATATGTATCTTTTTTTACAGCGTTTTTACCACTTTATCTCTACTAAATCTAAACAAAAAACACAAATACAAAATTTGGCGAAAAAATAGCGGCAAGGATAGAATAGTAACAGAAATTAACGTTCGTCAAACTAACACCTATCTCTATCTTATCTATCTATGTCATTATCCTGCAATTCCTTCTGCAATTGATAGCGCCACACTTCACATACGAAGTAGAGCAAAAATCTGCTTCCCGAAGAACGCGAGAGAACCTCATAGAAAAAAGGGAACTTTCCTACTCAAAAAAGTAAGAGAAAAAGAGTTGCGATATATCTTCTAGCCTTTTTTTTTTCTAGTTTTCCTATTTTCTAGATTTGAAAATCTCCTTTATAAGACACAGTAATACTTTCCCCACCCCTTGTCCCCTCAACACACTGAACTTGATAGGACTGGTCGTAAAGCAGAAAACAGACTGATGGCTGCCGCATGCATCTGCCAACCTAATCTTCTTGAGATCAATGTATCTGATGGACCACTGGATATGATCCGCAAGAAAAGAAAAATACAACAGCCGCAACCAGGTCCATTTCTTCGAGAAAATAAACGCCAACCCCAATTTTCTGTACGAAGGGTAAACCACTGTTACATAATATCGCTTTATAAAGAAATCACATGCCAACTCATTACAGAAATTATTAAAAAGAAACTATCGAGGATTTGGGGAATAGTATACATACCATCTTATGAACTGATATCAGATAATCACGGTAACCAGCATTATGTAGAACAAGGTGTCGACGAAGATAGGCTATCCTCTGAGATTATGGAAAAACTGAACCCCAACAATATTGATTTAGAGGCGACTCAAATAGTGTTTGACGACTATCACTTAGAATCATCCCGCTTGACAAACGGTATCATCATTTCAAGTTCAAGTGACCGTTTCCTCAAAGAATTCTCTTTTAATAATACAATCGACGGTAAATTTAAAATCCGTGGGACAAGCATGTCCGCAGATAGCTTTGGTAAGATTTATGGTGTCATGTGGATTGAAGTACCTTTCAATGGCAACAGTTCACCGAATGGTAGCAGCATTAGCGGGTTTTCAACGTCCCAGAGTCAAGTAGAATCAAACGACATTGAGCAGGAAATAAGAGCTTTTAATATTAGCCGAAGTAGTCAAGAAAGTATTATCAAAAAGGAAGTATCCAAAAGATTGAAGGGGCGAGGAGAAATATGCGACCATGAAAATTACAATAAGGCTACGAATTGAGAGTCACCCTGAAAAATTTGCTGCTTCCTCCTCTATCACAAATATTACATATTCTAATTCTAATTCTAAAATTATAGATAACAAAATTGATAAATTCAGTAGAAAAAATGAGGTAGTATTATGCATTTCAAAAAAATACTATTGTCTCTGTTCAAGGGCGCCTGAAGCCTAAAAAAATTAGCGCATCGCTAATAGCGCGTTTTTGTGCCAGTCTAAGAATGTTTATACCATAATAACAAAGGGGAATGTTTCCAGTTTCATATGAAAAGCCGGTATTCGTACTCCTCAAAATTTGTGTGAGAATAGGTGAGAATATTGAGATAATTGGTGGGATTTCATTCATGATAAAAGTATCTATTATTAGGTAAACAAAATATAGTAGAATTTCTCCTCGAGAACTAGGAATTCAAGAAAGGGAATTGATAATTCTACATAACAACAGCATCATTTATTCTTTCTTTTTATATTGTTGTCATTCACTATCCTATTCTTGCTTTTAATCTTCCATTTAATTTGACGGTTACTTCTCATTATTTATGTAAACTTCTTACACTGTATATGGTAGTATACTAGTGAGGTGAAGATTAGTCGAAAGACGATAGTTGATTCTTATTGCAATATTATACAGCAAAAAAAACCAAAGTATAGTTTCGAAATGCACCTTGAAGAAATCACAGGACAGGTATATTCCCACCCAAAGACACCAATGTAGCAGTATACCATCTATAAATATTTTAGTCTTCAACAAATTACCGGGCGTGTGGCGTAGTCGGTAGCGCGCTCCCTTAGCATGGGAGAGGTCTCCGGTTCGATTCCGGACTCGTCCATTTGTTTTTTACACTTTCTTTGTGGGATCGTGCATATGTAACTCGTACAAAGTTATTTTGAGTTTTTGTGGCTTAGTGATTTTCATTCCCCTCTTTTCTTTTTCCTCTCAGCCTGCAAGTGTGACGCGATCCGAAGGCGTTTTACCCGCAAAACGCCAAAGGCTCATCCTGAAGCGGTAAATTCTAGACTTCAGATCACATACGCTATTTGGACGTTTTTTTTCATAATCCTGATCAGATGAAAAGTTGACGCTATTTTTGGTGAACACAGAATAAAACAACTTCAAATAAAATTTAACTAGCAACGGTCGAAAAAACAACAACCGTTAAAATATTTTTGGTTTCCAGAAACACTTAAGAAACACGAACGGTTTCCTCTTTTTTTACTTTCAGCTCAAAGCTTTCGTATTACAACAAGTGCTCGAGAAAGCTGCATATTGTTATCGTTATTTGTCCTCTCATATTAGTGTTCGTTACTTTATTGTTTATAAATCTATTGTTGTTAGAATTTTTCTACTAAGGCAAGTTAGTAGTTGCACAACATTTTTCTCTCGTTAAATCATCTGAAGCCTACAGAACAGGTATATCGCTCATTCCTTTGCCCTAATGCCTTTAAGAAATCTGACAGAAACACACAACTTTAGTAGCACAAACCTGGACACGGATGGTACAGGGGACGATCGTGATCGTTCTGCTCTTTCTCCATCTCCATCTTTTGAACAACAGAATGACAACAATACCGACAACAATGCTGGTCTTACGAACCCTTTTATGGGGAGTGACGAAGAATTTAATGAGCGTGATGGAGAGTCTCTTTCTTCTTCTGTTCATTATCAGCCACAGGGGAGTGACTCTTCGCTACTTCATGACAATTCTCGTTTAGATTTAAGTCAAAATAATGGTGTATCTGATTACAAAGGTTACTATTCAAAGAACAACAGTAGAGTTGTGAGTACGGCTAATGATAACACATTTCTTCAGCCACCACATAGAGCCATAGCCTCTTCCCCTTCTTTGAATTCTAATTTGTCCAAGAATGATATTCTCTCGCCGCCAGAATTTGATAGATATCCCTTAGTAGGTTCCAGAGTCACTTCTATGACCCAACTGAACCACCATGGTCGCTCGCCAACATCATCTCCAGGAAACGAGTCGTCCGCATCATTCTCTTCTAATCCATTTTTGGGCGAGCAAGATTTTTCACCATTTGGTGGATATCCTGCTTCATCTTTCCCACTTATGATAGATGAAAAGGAAGAAGATGATTATTTGCACAATCCTGACCCTGAAGAAGAGGCAAGGCTGGATAGAAGGAGGTTCATAGATGACTTTAAATACATGGATAAAAGGTCTGCTAGTGGACTAGCTGGTGTATTACTTTTGTTTCTGGCAGCCATCTTTATTTTCATTGTTTTGCCAGCGTTGACTTTTACCGGTGCTATTGATCACGAAAGCACCGTCGAAGAAGTTACGTATTTAACTCTATATCAGTATCCTCAACTATCCGCTATTAGAACATCTCTGGTTGATCCAGACACGCCTGATACTGCGAAGACAAGAGAAGCTATGGATGGTTCTAAGTGGGAATTGGTATTTTCCGATGAGTTTAATGCAGAAGGCAGAACATTTTATGATGGAGATGATCCATACTGGACAGCCCCTGATGTTCACTACGATGCCACTAAGGATTTGGAATGGTATAGTCCAGATGCTTCTACTACTGTGAACGGTACCTTGCAGTTGAGAATGGATGCCTTTAAGAATCATGGCTTATATTACAGATCAGGTATGTTACAAAGTTGGAATAAGGTCTGTTTCACTCAGGGTGCCCTAGAAATTTCTGCAAATCTACCAAACTATGGTCGTGTTTCAGGTTTATGGCCCGGTCTTTGGACTATGGGTAATTTAGGAAGACCCGGTTATTTGGCTAGTACCCAAGGTGTCTGGCCCTATTCTTATGAATCATGTGATGCTGGTATTACGCCCAATCAAAGTTCCCCAGATGGTATTTCTTACTTGCCAGGACAAAAGTTAAGTATTTGTACTTGTGATGGTGAAGATCATCCAAATCAAGGTGTTGGTAGAGGAGCTCCAGAAATTGATGTTCTGGAAGGTGAAACTGATACCAAGATTGGTGTAGGTGTAGCCTCTCAATCCTTGCAAATTGCACCCTTTGATATCTGGTATATGCCTGACTATGATTTCATCGAGGTTTACAATTTCACGACAACAACCATGAACACTTATGCAGGTGGTCCATTCCAACAAGCCGTGTCTGCTGTCTCCACTTTGAATGTAACTTGGTATGAATTCGGTGAATATGGTGGTTATTTCCAAAAATACGCCATTGAATATTTGAATGACGACGATGATGGTTATATCCGCTGGTTTGTTGGTGATACTCCAACTTATACTATTCATGCTAAAGCTTTACATCCTGATGGTAATATTGGTTGGAGAAGAATTAGTAAAGAACCAATGTCCGTTATTCTAAATCTGGGTATTTCCAACAATTGGGCTTATATCGATTGGCAGTATATTTTCTTCCCAGTGGTCATGTCGATTGACTATGTGAGAATATACCAACCAAGTAACGCTGTATCCGTGACATGCGATCCAAGTGACTATCCAACATATGATTATATTCAATCGCACTTAAATGCATTCCAGAATGCAAACTTAACTACTTGGGAAGATGCTGGTTACACGTTCCCTAAGAATATCCTAACTGGTAAATGTTCTAGCTCGAAATTCAAATTATCTTCTTAAGCAGGAGTTTTGACGCTAAATTTACAAGCCCTTGGCTTTAAATAACTTGTTACAATGGTTGTAAAAAGTTATTTACAATGCATACATTTTTCTTTTAGGAAGAAATAAAATATAGAAGACTTATTATTCAGATCCGGTCATAAGAGGGAAATAAAGGTATACTAAGGCAAGGCGAAAATCCCATCTCTCGACGTCATTTTTTATTGTTTTTTTATGAAAGAGAACTCTACCTCAAAGATTGTTTATATAGGAATGCGCATCTGCCGCAAAACTAATTATTAGGATTTTTTTTTAAACAAATTGTTGGTATAAAAATCAACTATCATCATTGGCTAGTAGAATATTATCATTTCTACCAAATAAGTACGATATTTACGTAGAATTGGTGATTTCCTATCTCGGATTCCCATATCCTCGAGGAGGACCTCTAGTTTATACTATAAACATATAATATTTCCTTTACAAAAAAAAGAAGGCGCCTATTTCTCACAGATATTATTCATTCTATAAGGTAAACAATACCACTCTATTTTTCTCTTCCTTCCTCGTGGGTTACCTTGAACAGGAAGGAATAATGAGAATCACAAAATGAATCAACTCCTCTTTCATCTAATAGCAAGCGCAAGTGGTTTAGTGGTAAAATCCAACGTTGCCATCGTTGGGCCCCCGGTTCGATTCCGGGCTTGCGCAAGTTTTATTTTTGCGCTCTCCCTCATTGCTCTACATGATTCTCCAGGGTATCTAAGACAAAGTACGGGTTCCATTGACGAAAAAACGCACTAAGCAGCTCTGGAAAACTCGTAGGAACGCGACACTCATCGGGAATATGCTATTGCCTATACTAATTAGCTGACTAGTAAGGCAACTAACGAAGGTAAAACATCGCATAAACATCTGTATACGATCTCTTCTCCTGATAGACAATAAAATATACCCCGGTGCTTTCTATGATTATTTCCCACTGAGGAAAAAAGGCCGCTGCCCCACAGCGGGAAGGCCCTTCAAGGGGTAGCGGCATCTCCTAGTACCACTGTGGGGTGAAGAAGACAACGCTCAACGGAAGAGGAAGTTCTGCGAGATGCAGCCAGCAGCTTCGACATTTCAAGGATAGCATTCTGAGTTCACAAGGAACGCCTTCCCCAATTACCGTTATTGTATTTTTACTTTTTACATACTCTCGAGGAAATAAGTAAGGGGTGGATAATTTTCGCTAAAAAAGTTTCAGGGGAGGTTAATAACTACCATGTGCTTGCTACGAAGATAAGGAAGGAACACCGATGAATATGATTATATGTATAAAAGGAGCAGGAAGTTTTCTGTTGCTGTAAGACCAGATTCTTTGTGCCTTCCCTTCTTTTTGTTGTACCTTCTTGCTTGATTACGTATTAAGTACTATAAGTTTTTTTGCTTGCTGTTGTAATCTAAGTAAGTAAAGAGTTGAGGAGTTAACGTTTACTAAAAAGCTCCAAAAAAAAATTAGATCTTTTTTGACTTTTTTATATTGCAATTTCAACAAAGTAGCTGTTAACTTAATTTCTTTTTGAACAATGCCGCCAGCCAGTACAAGTACTACCAATGATATGATAACTGAGGAACCCGCCTCTCCACATCAAATCCCAAGACTTACCAGGAGACTTACAGGGTTTCTTCCACAAGAAATCAAGTCAATTGACACGATGATTCCTTTAAAGTCAAGGTCGTTGTGGAACAAGCATCAAGTCAAAAAGTTTGACAAGGCTGAAGATTTTCAAGATAGATTTATTGATCACGTGGAAACTACATTAGCACGTTCTCTATATAATTGTGATGACATGGCTGCTTATGAGGCTGCTTCGATGAGTATCCGTGACAATTTGGTCATTGACTGGAATAAAACTCAGCAAAAATTTACCACTAGAGACCCAAAGAGAGTTTATTATCTGTCTTTGGAGTTTTTGATGGGTAGAGCTTTGGACAATGCCCTGATTAACATGAAAATTGAAGACCCGGAAGACCCTGCCGCATCAAAGAAAGAACCAAGAGAAATGATCAAGGGAGCTTTAGATGATTTGGGTTTCAAGTTAGAGGATGTCCTAGACCAAGAACCGGATGCAGGTTTAGGTAATGGTGGTCTAGGTCGTCTTGCAGCTTGCTTCGTAGACTCAATGGCAACAGAAGGCATTCCTGCCTGGGGTTATGGTCTACGTTATGAGTATGGTATCTTTGCTCAAAAGATTATTGACGGTTACCAAGTAGAAACCCCAGATTACTGGTTAAATTCTGGTAATCCATGGGAAATTGAGCGTAACGAGGTACAAATTCCAGTTACCTTTTACGGTTATGTTGATAGACCAGAAGGCGGCAAAACTACACTAAGCGCGTCACAATGGATCGGTGGGGAAAGAGTTCTTGCTGTTGCATATGATTTCCCAGTTCCAGGTTTCAAAACTTCTAATGTAAATAACTTAAGACTGTGGCAAGCAAGGCCAACGACAGAATTCGATTTTGCAAAATTCAACAACGGTGATTATAAGAACTCTGTGGCCCAACAACAACGCGCTGAATCTATAACCGCTGTGTTGTATCCAAACGATAATTTTGCTCAAGGTAAGGAGTTGAGATTGAAGCAACAATACTTCTGGTGTGCTGCGTCCTTACACGATATCTTGAGAAGATTCAAAAAATCTAAGAGACCATGGACCGAATTTCCTGACCAAGTGGCTATCCAATTGAATGATACTCACCCAACTTTAGCAATCGTCGAATTGCAGAGAGTCTTGGTCGATCTAGAAAAACTTGACTGGCACGAGGCTTGGGACATTGTGACCAAGACCTTTGCTTACACCAACCACACTGTTATGCAAGAGGCCCTGGAGAAATGGCCCGTTGGCCTCTTCGGTCATTTGCTGCCTAGACATCTGGAGATTATTTATGACATCAACTGGTTCTTCTTGCAAGACGTGGCAAAAAAGTTCCCCAAGGACGTTGATCTTTTGTCTCGTATATCCATTATCGAGGAAAACTCTCCAGAAAGGCAGATTAGAATGGCCTTTTTGGCTATTGTTGGTTCCCATAAGGTAAATGGTGTTGCTGAATTGCACTCCGAATTGATCAAAACGACAATTTTCAAAGATTTTGTCAAATTTTATGGCCCATCAAAGTTTGTCAATGTCACTAACGGTATCACGCCAAGAAGATGGTTGAAGCAAGCTAATCCTTTCTTGGCTAAACTGATCAGTGAAACTCTTAACGATCCAGCAGAGGAGTATTTGCTGGACATGGCCAAGTTGACCCAGTTAGGAAAATACGTTGAAGATAAGGAATTCTTGAAAAAATGGAACCAAGTCAAGCTTAATAATAAGATCAGATTAGTAGATTTAATCAAAAAGGAAAATGATGGCGTAGACATCATTAATAGAGAGTATTTGGACGACACCTTGTTTGATATACAAGTTAAACGTATTCATGAATATAAGCGTCAACAACTGAACGTCTTTGGTATCATCTACCGTTACTTGGCAATGAAAAATATGCTGAAGAACGGTGCTTCCATTGAAGAAGTGGCCAAGAAATATCCACGTAAGGTTTCAATTTTTGGCGGTAAGAGTGCTCCTGGTTACTACATGGCTAAACTAATCATCAAATTGGTCAACTCTGTTGCTGACATTGTTAATAACGATGAATCAATTGAGCACTTATTGAAGGTTGTCTTCGTTGCTGATTACAATGTTTCCAAAGCTGAAATCATTATCCCAGCGAGTGACTTGAGTGAGCATATTTCAACTGCTGGTACTGAAGCGTCAGGTACTTCCAACATGAAATTTGTCATGAACGGTGGTTTGATTATCGGTACTGTCGATGGTGCCAATGTGGAAATCACAAGGGAAATTGGTGAAGATAATGTCTTCTTGTTTGGTAACCTGAGTGAAAATGTCGAAGAGTTGAGATATAACCACCAATACCATCCACAAGACTTACCATCTGGCTTGGATTCTGTTTTATCCTTTATTGAAAGTGGGCAATTTTCTCCAGAAAATCCAAATGAATTCAAGCCATTAGTTGACAGTATTAAATATCATGGCGATTATTATTTGGTTAGTGACGACTTTGAATCCTATCTGGCCACCCATGAGTTAGTAGACCAAGAGTTCCACAACCAAAGGTCAGAGTGGTTGAAGAAGAGTATCTTGAGTGTTGCCAACGTCGGTTTCTTTAGCAGTGATCGTTGTATCGAAGAATACTCTGATACAATCTGGAACGTCGAACCAGTTACTTAGTCAGGAATTTTTTTCTTTTCACTCCCTTTCCCCTCATTTTTAGTTAACGTTGTTTCTCTTTACTTCTTTTCTTATATAAAACGCCTTTAAAATAATCGTTATCGGTTTTTTTGGCACTTTTCTAAATGGTATATATGATATTACAGGAAAATTTAGTTCTTTTCACGTTGCAAATCAGAAAGGGATAATCCTTCGTAGAACTAAGCATCCTGAATTTGGGTGTACAGTCCTTACTGTCGTTCAGTTAAACATTGGCACAGGTTCACAAAATGTCCAGGATAAAGCTCCACTTCTCGTGGCTGCAATGTGATGCGTCTGTCTAATACGATGAACCGAGGTTTTGACAATAACGTGATAAACTGTTTGAAAAGAGAGACAGTGACAAAACGTGGTAGATTACATAGTAGTCAATATACAACTTTCCTTATCTAGCCAAAAGGCCAGAAAGAGGAGAAGAGAATAGTATAGTCTAATATAGATCTGCAATATCACTATTTTGAAACTCCTTAGGCTCATCTGGTTTCGCTCTCTCATCCTTAAAGCTTCCGTTTTTTTTCTCTATTGGTTTACCCACAAGCTGATGCTGGCCCTGAGAGGATGATACTGGAAACTGCGGGTGGGCCGGTCTCGAGCCTTGATGATAATCACCAGCAGCATTGCGGGGACCGTTAGAAGGATTATAATTCCGGTTGATCTGTGCATTGGGTTCTTGGCGACTATACTTTTGTGGTGGCCTATTAAAGCTGGTTTCCGGCTTGTTAAGATACCTAGGGTGATGGTATCTAGAGTCATTTGGGGAGCTTTTGTACCTCGAATCACTTGAATTACCCTGGTATCTTGACTGTGGCCCCAGTGGCAAAGGCGCCTTGGTATATTTAGAGCTGCCGTTTGTCTCAGGATGAAATCGATTTACGGGGTTCCTGCTATTATTAGGTGCGGTACTGCTACCATTGAAGCGATTATTTCTGGAACTATTGTTGAAACCGTATCTATTAACTCCTGCAGGGGCAGCAGGCGGTGCAATCGCATTTTTAGCATATTCATTGTTCACATGATACGGCCTGGGAGTTTGGTGTAGATCTCTTATTTTCGGAGGGGGCGGCTTAGGTACTACGTTCTTCGTTGGAGCCAAAAAATTTGCGTCATCTTTTTTGGGGCCTTTTGGAATCGCCCCAATATTTTTCACGGCAGGAGATTCATCCTTTTCAACTATATGACCTCTTGGTGCTGTAGGTACTCTTTGGGACAATGACTGGTGCATTTCTTCCTTGTATCTCTTGATATCAGCTTCGTGACTTTCTTCGGTTGGTAATGTTATCTTCTCTGATGGCAAAGGGTCCTCTTTAAACCAAGGATGGTGTTTGGCAGACATAGCCGTCAATCTCTTGTAGGGATCTAATGCTAATAAGTGTCTTAAAAAATCTAGACCTGTTTCGCTTAGATATTTGCCAAATCTTTCCTTTAACGTTGGTTTGTAATTCGTTGTTGTTAGTTCAGCACCTGGCAAATACCTAGCCATGACCCAATCTTCTTCTGCTGGTGTGCCTAGTAGTTTGAAAATGGCATGCCCCTGATCAATATCCGTTTTACCCTGTAAAATGGGTTTTTTCTCAAAAAATTCTGCAAAAACGCATCCAACTCCCCATATATCAACGGCTGTCGTATATTGTTTATCACCAAGAACCAACTCAGGTGCTCTATACCATCTTGTCACCACTACTGATGTATATTTGGCGCCAGAACCTGCACCACCAGGATACTTTAAATTTGGAGGACAGCCATAATACAGTCTTGCTAAACC
Organism: Saccharomyces paradoxus; assembly: GCF_002079055.1. Taxonomy (NCBI): domain Eukaryota; kingdom Fungi; phylum Ascomycota; class Saccharomycetes; order Saccharomycetales; family Saccharomycetaceae; genus Saccharomyces; species Saccharomyces paradoxus. The sequence goes on from NC_047502.1 coordinate 826,272, forward strand.
AAAATCGGCAAGCTTTAAAACACCGTTGTGGTCAATCAAAATATTTGCTGTCTTTATATCCCTATGCATGAATTTTGCGCAATGAATGTAATTTAAGCCTTCTAATATTTGTAGCATCATATTTTTTATATCGCACGTTTCTAAGTTGATTCTCGGATTATGCAAAACTCCAGAGAGATCTGCTACCATGTACGGCAGAATCATATAAAATGACTTATGCAGGTTGCTGGATGCCGCATTTGTAATATCTGGTGAATGGTCATACACCATTTCGATTAACTTGATAATGTTTTTGTGGTTCAAACGCTTTAGAATGGTAATCTCTCGTTGTGCAGTTATAGGAAACAGATCTTTTTCTACGCTAACTATAATTTTTTTCATCGCCACTTGTCTTTGAGTCTCTAAATGAATTCCCTTATAAACTTCACCAAATGTACCTTGTCCCAATTTTTCATCTTCACGATAATGATTCTGGAAAACGGTGCAGCCGTAAACTTTCTCGCTACTTCTTTTTCTTAGTTTGATGAATGTTAAATTAGTCTTTGCATCTCGTTGGATAGCCGGTGTACTCTTCACTTTGCCAATTTTGTATTTATTAAACTCTGTTTTTGGAGGAACCGCAAGGGGAACATTATCACTCATATTATTTTATTATTATTTTCTGCTTGAACACGAATGTACTGTTATACTATACAATTAGTTTTGCCAGTCTTTTGGCTTCTTCCTTTCAATGCTGTCAATTTCTATATTCGCCAATGCTCTGTTAATTGCATATGGGAATTTTTCAGATTTACAGAGTGTACGATGTATGGGTGTACTACCGTTTGATACGATACCTGCATAAATTTGAGCTTATTTATTAGGAAAGCAGGGTAGAAGAATATCAGAGTTGCTGCCGCCGATAAATGTCATTATATTGATCGCAAGACTCACAGTTGCGTCCAGGAGTAGTACATATTAGATGTGGGTATAATTCTTCTTAGTTCCTGGAGAATGATTTGCATTTGGTAGCTTCTTAAGTCAAACGGGATCATGGTACCCTGGAATTGATAATTGCTAGCGTAAAATGCTGCAGTTGCATTATCTCTTATACCAACAGCGGATTTCTCGGTAAAAAAGTCTAGCTGTACTAAATTTTCCCAAACATTCTTAACATCTTTTTTCAACCATAACTTGATAGTATTATCAATAGAAAAAGTACTTTGACCTGTTCCTAAATTTGTAGTAGGAGCCACTGTGGGAATTCTGGAATTTATGGCTTTGATCATCTTCTCATATTCTGCATAAGCCAAATTAAAATTAAAGGATCCGTCTTTCGCCTTTAAGGCAACCCTGGCGGCTGAGATCAAAATGGCTAATTCTAAATCGGATAACGATTGCAATCTTCCCGTTAAATTGTTAGATAATTGGTTCTTATTGTATATGTCAAAAAAAGAACACGACTTTATGGCGCTACAAAGTGAACCGAAATTTTTAGATGTTGCCACTAGTGGAATTATGCTATTTTTCAAGGTAGGTAATGCTCTAAAAGTTTCGAAATTCATCCTAATATGTCTATTCAGATTTGATCGAGGGTCTGATAATTCCTTTTCCAACGTATCATTCCATTGCGAAGCCCAGGGGGAGACTTCAGAGCGAACTGTAAGTAAATTTCTGACGGCATCAATCATACTGTCCAGATTCTGTATCTGCGGCATGTGAATCACTCTTTGAGAAAATCTACTCTTCACCCTTTTTTCCAAATATTCCAAGATATTCAATTTCGTTGTACAGCCAAAAATGCAAACAGGCACTCGAGCATGTTCTACCATGTCAAAAAGATTGTACAATAAAGTCTGCCTCACCGGCCCAGCAAAAGCATCGATTTCATCGAATATGAAAACAACTGTTATCTTTGTTATACTACCTCTATCAAGCTCACCGCCATCTTCATTTCTTGTCTTTGTGGTGGAATCTAAGAGTAAAAGGATTTTTTCAAACACTTCTGTCAAAGAACCACTGCTAATGGCCTCCAATGAAGTATCATCAATTTTTTCTTCACTCCCATGTATTTTTTGCAACTGCTGTTCCAATTGAGTCGCTATGCCGTTAATAGCTGTTTGTTCCGAGTGAATAAACCCATTTAACCTGATAGTTATAAACTGCTCATTATAAGATTGCTGCAATAAAGACAGTTCATAGTCCAATAGGTATGTTTTATAGCTTTGTCTGGGCCCCACGAGGATTACTGAATGACTCTCCTTCTGAATGACGGATTGTTTAATGATTCTATCGATCTCTTGTTGACAGTCTTGTAAATACGTGAAGATTATCTTTTCGTCCGTGGGAAGCGTACCATTTAATTGTTGCAGTAACCTCCTTTGAAGGGAACTAAAATCAGGGTCACTGTCTTTACGCTTTTCATCATCTATCGTACACTTTTTTAAAATTGTTGCACTGTCCTCCACCCCTTCGCTCGAAGGCCTCTTTATTGGCAGAAGATTAACTTGTGGTGATAGATCGGCTTCGCTTATAGTCATGTTCCTTTGTAACTGAATATTATTGATACTAGTACGTTTATACCTGATATATCTCTTAATGGTGTTGTTTAATCACTTTTTTGTATATTATTAATTAATGCTCTTTTTGGCTTTTGAAAAAGGAAAAAAGGAAAATGGGACATTCGAAAACTTACCTCGCATAGAAAAACGATAAATTCAAAAACACATGTAAACACATGTATGAAAACTTAATACAAAATATATGGTTTAATTTTTTAATTATATAATATAGAGTTAAAATACCTGGTAGAAAGGAGAGAAGGAAAAAAAGAAAGAGAAAAAAAGCAAACAGTAAATACAAATGTACATTTTATCATCATACAACGCTCTATTTCTTACCAACAGTTTCCCAATCATCGCCATCTTCAACAGTCAATTGAGCAGTTTTTTCCTGTAGCTTTCCGACTGCTGCGTCGGCTTTGTTTTCTTTTGCATCTCCATTTTGTTTTTCAGCCTCTTCATCTTCATCATCATCTTCAGTACGTAAAACATCATAAACAGACTTCTGAATCTTTGGTTGCTCTTCAGTAGTCTTCTTGTTAGACAAAGACCTGTCCTTATGAGAGTTCTTGACCTGCTGAGGCTTACCAAATTGAGCACCTCTAGCAGCACCCCAGTCCAAAGCTGGTTCTTCCTTTTCTCTTTCTCTTCTTGGTGGTCTTGAAGAGTTTTGGAAGTTAGAGCCTCTAGCGGCACTCCAATCGATGTCTGGTTCTTCTCTTTCTCTTCTTGGTGGTCTCGAGGAGTTTTGGAAGTTAGAGCCTCTAGCGGCACTCCAATCGATGTCTGGTTCTTCTCTTTCTCTTCTTGGTGGTCTCGAGGAGTTTTGGAAGTTAGAGCCTCTAGCGGCAGTCCAATCGATGTCTGGCTCTTCTCTTTCTCTTCTTGGTGGTCTCGAGGAGTTTTGGAAATTGGAGCCTCTTGCGGCAGTCCAATCAATATCAACTTCTTCTCTTTCTCTTCTTGGACCTTTAAAGTTGGAACCTCTAGCGGCACCCCAATCTAGATCAGGTGCATCTTCTCTCCCATCGCCCTGGAAATTGGAGCCTCTAGCACTACTCCAATCAACATCTGCACCACCCATTCTTCTTGGAGCAGCAACAGAAACGTAAACAGTTCTTTCATTCAATTTAGTACCATTGAACTTTAAAACTGCAACCAAATCTGCTTTTTCTTTCAAAGTGACAAAAGCATTACCCTTTAATCTTGTTGGATCTCTTAGGTTCTTTGGTAAAACAACTTCTTCAACGGCTTCAGGCTTAACTAAACCATCTTCAACCCAAGCTTGAACACCCTCTGGGGTAATATCCCATGGAATGTTGTTTATGACAGCTCTGTATGGTGGAGCATCCGGAACAGGGTATTCCTCTCTTCTATCGGAGGAAGCACCCCCCAAAGCAGGGTCTAATCTAGATCTACCGCCAAAACTGCCACCAAGGCCGCCTGAACGCATGTTGTTGCTGTTGTTTTTAGCGTGCGCTAATTCGGACAATGGGATGGTATTTGCGTTAGCAGTTTCAATAGGAATTGTGATCTTATTCAAATCAACATCTTCTTCAGCCCAAGATGAACCAAAAGTGTCATCATTTAAGAATGACGTAAGGTCCATCTTCTTAACTGTTTTCTTTGGTGGAGCCATTATGTGTCCTTTTTTATTATGGTATTGATTTCCTAAAGACAAATGAAAGCTAATATAAACTCGAGTTTGATGATAATCCCGCTTATAGATATGTTAATCTTCTCTTACTTTGTAATTACATCTATCTCTCCCGCTTCCATCTCTGCTTTTCTTTAGCGATGCTGATTTCCGCAAAAAAATTTTCATTCCGTGGGGCGTGATCTGATGGAAAATAAAGCCAAAAAAAAGGACAAAAGGACCAAAAAAAGTTGGGCGGCTAAAGTAACCGCAGTATATAAAAAGCAACATAGATATCAGTACCCTGTTCTTCTACCAGAATTACTTTTGAAAACTCTATGTGAATATAAATACTAAATTCGTAAACATAATGAAAGTAGGAGAAAGGTACGAAAAGCTTCAAATGATCACGCATTTTTGGGAAGGAAAAGAGAAAGGAAAAAAGTATTGATTTTCGTGACATAGGAACTAAGGCGATATTTTTGGATTGGGGTTAAACAAGACGTGGTCCATCTAGTACTGGCTACCTCAAATTAATCGCAAAGAGAAAAGGGATAATATAGATTCAGGACAAAGGGAAAAGGCAGGACGTTACCCGCATTTGATCCGGAAACAGAAGTCATGTTAGACAGATTTCCAACAAATAGTCCTCTGCCAGAGATGGGCTGTGCATAAGAATTGGAAGAGGACAGAAGGCCGTTTCGCGCCACATATTCATTTTTGGAGGTGTTTATAAGACGCAAAGCATAGATTAAGTATGCTAGGTCTGCGAACTCATGGTTTAGATAGGTATGAACATTATGTCCGTCATCCGTCAGATTTTGGCAAGCTTGAGCTACAAGATTGGTTAAATCACAAGTCATTCCGAGTTTCGCCCAATTTATTAATTGATTCCAACACCACACGTGAGTGGAATGAACCTGAGCTGTTTTATCAGAATGTGGAAACCCCTGAAACTTGGATTAGGCCCTGTAGAGAACCAAAGCTAGAACCATCCATGATGATGCTCAGATATCACGATTCGAATATTGGTCAAATGCCTCAATTTTGTTATCCAATTACCAGTCCAGTGAACTCTAAGCTAGTATTAAAATACATTTTGCAAGAACGTGCTGATTTGTCAAATGATTTCCCCCAAAAGTATAACACCCTTATGAGCAGCCTCTTTGAGGTTGACAAAAACCCAGAAACTCTAGATGATTCGGATATAGAAGCATTAGATGACATAGGAATGTGCAGTGATAGCGATGATGCTAAAGAGCCAAAAATTGAATTACAGTTATTAGAGGAAATCCAACAAAAACACTTCAGTTTAATAGTATCAAACAATGGAATCTTTCAAGCGGGTAGGACATCAATAACATATATACGGTATGATATATCGGATAGCATAGCCATCAAACCCAACAACATCGCAACTTTGATCTTGCTCACTCAACCCAGTGGGCATTTATTATCTCTCTTACCACTAGATGATGGTAAAGAGACATATTTGCTACAATATTGGAATCTGGGACAAAAAGGCCAGTGGAACATAATTAAGCACCAGAACGAGAAGCAGTTTGTTCTTATACATAAGGAACTCGGTATTTGTAAATTTTTCGAATTCCATTTACCGTTTACTTTCCAATTAGTAAACAATTTAACATTGACCGATTCGATGATTATGAACGGTTCCTTTTTCCCAACAAATTATTCTGATTTGGATCCATATTTCATTATATTTATAACAGCTATGAGGTATGACAGAATTGTCTATTTTGTAATAGAATGGAATAATAATGAAATAAAGAAGAAAGAGGTGTATCAATTGACTGTTTTTGATGGTGAGAAAACTAATATGACTATTCCTATTGGACTGAATGCTTGCCTTGTCGAAACACCTCTAAAATTTTCTTTAGTCTCCGCAAATCAAATCATGTCGGGAGAAACTGAATTTCACTCCTTCCAATTAAAGGCTCTAAAGGGAATTAAGTCATTTTTTCCAGCTCCTTTATTATTAACAAAATTGCAAGAACTTGATCCACATATATTTGGAAAATTTCAATATTGTACCGTAATATCCTCCTCAACGGGAAATATTTGTTTCTGCGTCACCGAACGATCAACAATAACAAACGGTAATTTAAAAATTTATGAGCTAACGAGGTTCAAAGGATTAAAATCCATTTCACCACTGCCTTCAAATTCGATAAATCTAGACTCCAAGTCCTCGAGCTATGCGCTAATAGTTATAAGTTTTAGTAGAACGTTGGAACTAACATTATCTTTGGAAGATTTGAAATGTTTAGATACGAAAGGTGTTATCAAGCCTTTGAAAAATATCACTTTCAAACATACAGTCGATAGTTCCACTGAGGAAAACTCTCAAATTTTAGCATTTACGTCTTCTAAAATTTATAACACACACACAGGCTCTAATATCAATGACACAAAAAATTCTCAAGTTTGGCTCACTTCACCAAATGCAATAACTCAGCCTTGCATTGATTATAAACTCAGGAAGACTCACCAAGTTATTCATTTAAAGCAGTTTCAAATTTTCAGGCATCTGAGGATCTGGAAATGTAAGAATCTTGATATTGCTCTGTTACACAGACTTGGAATAAAACAATCAAAAACCGAAAGTTCTTTGATCTTTGCGACTGATGCTGTTTCTAATAATAGGATGTTCCTATTAGATTTAACTATGACGACAACAATTGATAATGATGATTCGGTCCAAGGATTGATAAATATAGAAGATTTGCTATGTGATACGGAAAACGAAACTATCCTTCTAAATTTCACAAAAAAGAGCCTGATTCAAGTAACTAGAGATACAATTTACATCGACCCCATTGAAAATGATAAAAAAATGCTCAAAATTTCTCCAGGCTGGGAATTTGAAAACATCGCATACAATGACGGCATTTTAATAATTTGGAATACTAAGCTTGGTCATATCTCTTTTATCAAAAATATAGACGCAGTTGATGAACCCAACGTCCCTGTTTCACACTTAACTAGTAGCAGAGGCATGTGCATGTTCTTTAAGCAGTTGGGAACTATTACGAGTATAGATTTTGAGATTAAGGAGTCTACAGATGATCGAACTAAGTATGATATTTGGATACTTTTACCAAACCGTGTCATTCGTACACCCTTTTCCAGCTGGATCAATGATTCACTAGATTTTTCCGATGAGTATGACTTGAACGTTCAGCAGGCGTTAATTAACGGCCCTTATTTCTGTTGTCTCGATTATGAATCATTCTTTGAAGTATGCACTTACCAAAACAACTGCTTCAAAAAAGGTTCTAGGTGTACGAGCAGGGTTAATTTTCAAGGAAAAGACATCAAACTTAGAAGTTTTGGTAAGAATCAATGTTTGGCATTTAGTGCATTTGAAATTTTTGTTATTAATTTAACACCAATTCATCAAAGTAAAGAATTGGATTTCTACAAGCTAAAACTACCGCATCTAGGGAATTTCAATTCTATTGTTGAAGTCTGTCCAGACGTAGACAACAACCGATTATTTGTACTCTACTCTGATGGCTTAAGAGTCCTTGAACTATCATACCTAACTTCGAATAATGGAAATTTCTTATTGAAGTCTACAAGGAGTAAAAATAAGAAATTCTTGTACCTAGACAAAATAAATCGAATGCTCGTATTGAACCAGGACTTGAGGGAATGGGAGTGTATTAGATTATCTGACGGTAAGGCAGTTAGTTTAGATTCTCAACTTCTCAAGGACGATTCCGAAGAAATTCTAGAAATAAAGGAAATACCAATAATGACCGAGGAAAACCCTTTAGAAAAGAAAACAGTATTATTAATTTCGTTTACGAAATCACTTAAACTAGTTCTATTAACTGCAGCAAAAAACAAAATATCCAATGAAATAATAGACTCGTATAAATTTGAGAATTCAAGACTGCTGGATCATTTAGTTGTTACTCCTCAAGGTGAAATATTCATTCTGAATTATAAAGTTATGGGCACTGATAACGAAATGTCTTTTCACAAGTTGAAAGTCACAAAGCATTGCAGTGATAATAAGGAGGGAAATAATACAAATTTACAGATTACCTTAGAAAACCGATTTACATTCAAGAGTTGGAGTACAGTTAAGACGTTTAATGTAATAGGCGATAATATCATCGCTACCACAAACCTGGGTCAAAAGCTCTATTTAATTAAAGATTTCTCTTTGTCCTCCGATGAATCGACGAGGGTGTATCCCCTAGAACTATATCCAGATTCTAAAGTTCAAAAGATAATACCATTAAATGAATGCTGTTTTGTTGTTGCCGCCCATTGTGGAAACAGGAACGATTTAGATTCCAGGTTGATTTTCTATTCTCTGCCCACCATAAAAGTTGGGCTCAATAATGAAACAATTAGCCTACCGGATGAATACGGGAATGGGAGAGTCGACGACATATTCGAGGTAGACTTTCCTGAAGGGTTTCAATTTGGAACTATGGCTTTGTATGATGTTTTACATGGAGAGAAGCATGCAAATCGTTTTAGCAATGGCATAGGATCCGATAACGATGAAGCAGAGGCGGCGCTAAGAAAGCGTAAGAATTTACTTCTATTTTGGCGAAACCACTCTACAACACCAAAACCTCCACTACGAAGAGCAACCACTATGGTATATGAGGATCATGTATCATCCCGTTATTTTGAAGATATAAGTTCTATTTTAGGAAGCACTGCAATGAGAACTAAAAGACTATCTCCATACAATGCAATAGCGCTGGATAAGCCTATTCAGGATATTAGTTATGATCCAGCAGTGCATACTTTATACGTATTGATGACAGATCAAACCATCCACAAATTCGGTAAGGATAGGTTACCTTACGAGGACGAATACGAACCAAGATGGAATTCAGGCTACTTGGTTTCAAGGAGGTCAATAATTAAATCAGATCTCATTTGTGAGGTTGGGTTATGGAACCTTAGCGACGATATTAAGAACACAATATAACCCCTCATGCCAAGTAACATTGTCGCTAATATAATCGTGATTCTCGATCGATGTGTTACGCGTCGTGCGGCGTGACAAGGGGCTAAAAAAAGATACAAGAATTCTTGTTGTTTCCAATTTGCTTCGCCTCAGAAAAAAAAATAAACAGATGATACAATTTTGTTTGATTTGTATTGGGTACTGCATGTTTTAGTAGTCGATACAAATACTTCTTTATCCTAAGCGTATATATTTCATCAACAGAAATTCGTCTTTGATATTATTTCGAATATCCATCATTCCTCCGAGTATTGCAAGAACATTTTTGGAAGAACCCAAACTTAAAGTTACAAAACTCAAAAGGAACAAAACCAATAAAACAAAATAATCGCTGTTAAAGGATCATTGTTTGCGCTCAATAGAAAATCATAGAACTTTAAAAATCATATCAGAAAGATGTCACAACAAGTTGGTAACAGTATCAGAAGAAAGCTGGTAATCGTTGGTGATGGTGCTTGTGGTAAAACGTGTTTATTAATTGTCTTCTCCAAAGGCCAATTTCCAGAAGTCTACGTACCAACTGTCTTTGAAAATTATGTAGCAGATGTTGAAGTTGACGGGCGTCGTGTAGAACTGGCACTATGGGATACTGCTGGCCAAGAAGATTATGATAGACTGAGACCATTATCATACCCAGACTCTAATGTCGTATTAATTTGTTTCTCTATCGATCTTCCAGATTCTTTAGAGAATGTACAAGAAAAATGGATTGCCGAAGTACTACATTTCTGTCAAGGTGTGCCAATTATTCTTGTTGGTTGTAAAGTGGATTTGAGAAATGACCCACAAACCATTGAACAACTAAGACAAGAAGGTCAGCAACCCGTTACATCACAAGAGGGCCAATCTGTAGCAGACCAGATCGGTGCAACCGGATACTACGAATGTTCAGCCAAGACCGGTTATGGTGTCAGAGAAGTGTTTGAGGCCGCCACTAGAGCTTCATTGATGGGTAAATCTAAAACAAACGGTAAAGCTAAGAAGAATACTACCGAAAAGAAGAAGAAGAAGTGTGTCTTGTTATAAGAATATCTCGACCTCTCAGTCGTTAACTTAGTGGCACATACTGCCCTTTTTCAATCTCCCCATTCCTTTTCCTCATTGTATGTACGTATGCCTTCTTTGTTACTTTAGCTCCAACTATAGCTGCTTGTTTTTCTCCCAGTATGTGTATAATCTTATTCTTCTCTACATATATAAGTGTATTGCTCAATAAGTATTATCATTTATTAAAGAAGAATTAAAAAATTATCATCTATTTACAAGTGCGTATCCCATGTATATATACATATACACATACATATACTTATACTTTACGCTATTAAAGAAAATATCACCAAATACCCTTCTTAACACCTGGCAAATTACCATTCAAAGCATTTTCTCTAAACTGATACCTGCACAACCTAAAATCACTTAGGACAAACCTTGCGTGACCAGAGTCCACGCACCTGTTCTTGATCTGCGTAGATCTCATGTAATTTGGCAATGTATTTAGCTTCAACTGAGCCTCCAGCCTCAATTTTGTTGGAAGGTTCAAATTTCTAGCGATGAATTTCAAGGATTTAACAAGGACTTCATTCTCTTTAAATTGTTGTCTTTTGAAGTTGTCCCTAAGTATACGAGCGTTGATGAACCCAGGTGGTAGCTTAGTCTTTATGGGAAATCTGAAATTACCCATCGGTGAATATATATACTTATAAGTCTGCCTTTTCTTTCGCTTTTATCTTCACTCTTCTTTACCATGGCCCAGTTATCGATTGGAATATTCTTCTGTTTTTGCTGTTTTCTCAACCAGCGCGAATTCCCCACCGGCGCAAGATTATATATAAGAATGTTGCTATTATTGGTGTTTGTTATTAAGAAAATAAATAATTAGCCACATACATATGGGTATATATTGTACTCTATCTATCTAGGCGTCTTGCTTTAAAAATTGTGCGAAGCGGCTGGCCTCGTGAATTCCACACTCAGTCTTGGTCTTGCCCTTCCATCTTCCCGCTCTTTCGTCTTCACCTTCCTTAACGGGTTGTGTGGAATGGTAATCACCAATGGATCTGTACCCAAGATCCAAAAGTTCGTTGTATGGTACATTGTTTGCATCTATATACTGCTTAACTTGCCCGAATGTCCAATTGATCAACGGGTTTATTTTCAAAATTCCATTAAGTTCATCTATTTCAATAATCGACAGTTGGGAGCGAGCAGAACCTTGTGACTTTCTTCTACCCGTAAAGACGGCACTTATACGCAATTCTTTGTAGGCACGGTGTGCAGGTTCGACTTTGGCCAGATAATCGTACTTATCATCATCTTTCTCCCATAAGAAATCGCCGTATTTCGACGCAAAATCTGCCTCCGATTCACATCCATCCGGCTTATATACGTGAATGGTTTGATTTTTGGGCTGGTAGTATGTTTTCTCGATCTTGTCCTTTAGTGTTAAAGTTTGTGGAAAATGATGCAAAGTGTCTATAAATAATAATTCTGGCATATGATATTTCTCAGATAGCTTCGACAGCATATCAATAGTAACCAGACCCGTCAAGCCGAAGGCGGTAGTTTGGAAAAGGTGAGGGAAAGTTACAATAGACCATGCAATGATCTCCTGTGGCGTTTCTAGCTTGATTAATTGTTCATTCCAATGATCCAACTGTTCCTGTGTGACAATAATGTCATTGTTCAAATGATAAGTCTTCATTTTACCGGTTAACACCTTTACCAGTCTTGGACTTGACCTTGAACTACTGGATAGGTTACAAATAGTACAGTACACTTTTTTATATCAGTATTGTGGTACGTCTATGAGTTTTACTTTGTCGAGAATTGCTGAGTCATGTTGTGGCTTTTCTTCTACTAGCCACGTGAAATGATGATAAAAATAAATAGAATAACAATGAAATAAAGAAGAAATATGACAAACCGTAAAGATCTTTAATACCAGTCAGTAGTTTATATCTGATAATAAAACAGCCGTTCGAGTTAGATTGGGGCTATTTTCCCTTTTATCTTTTAACCACTCTCTCGTATCTAGTTCTTTCGTCAGCGCGCATAAAGAACAAAGAACTTTATACTTTTAAACTACTAACAACTATTACTTGAGAAAGAGGCAAAATATAAATAGAAATACAATAGATCAAGATGAATGGCAACAGCAATAACAAAGAGCAATTGCAGCAAGAATTAGCCACTACCCAAGACCAAGTGGCTTCGATTATTGAGTCCTTTGTAGAATTGGGTGTCTCCATATATGATTTTCCTGGTACTCCGGAAGCCACCAAGGGAATGATCACAAATTTGCAAAGAAATGTGGACCGGCTGTATAAGCTGAATGTGAGAAGTAACGATCCTCAGTCCAGCTTGTCCAAAGTGGACATTCCCTTGGAAGTTGTTCAATATATTGAGGACGGTAGAAATCCAGATATTTACACAAGAGAGTTTGTCGAAGCCATAAGAAGATCGAACCAGTATCAAAGAGGCAAGATGCACGGATTGAAGCAATTAAGAGATTCACTTGCTGATAAGATTGTGGATGAATTTCCAGAGTTGAAAGAACCAGTCGAAGATATCATAAAGAGGACATCTCCTGTCAACAATGTTTCCAATACTCACTAAATAGTGATTTTTCTGAATTTTTTCCTCCTCGCTGAGAAAAAGAAAATTCCAATCAAGAAAATTTTAAAATAAAAATCATGGCATCGCAGTCGTTCAAAGAGGAAACAGCTGAGAAATTAGGAACAATCTGTGCATCAACAGTATGGCGAAGACCAAAAAGAAAACAGATGCTGTTGATTCAACAAGCTTGCCCATTCTGGAATTACTATCCTTAAAAGCCCCCATTTTCCAGTCTCTTTCACATCCTGAACTGCCCATCATAATAACTGGGTTTGGTACAGGCCATATTGTGTCTCATCGTTATGACCCCACTAAGTTGCAATCACGTCTGCATCGTAGGCGTAAAATTGAAACTGCAACCGCGAGCAAAGATGCGAGAAATGTTTCTAAAATAAAGAACGGCACTTGCCCTTGGACTAGACTAGACATAGACCTAGAAACTGGTGATTTGAAATTGATTGATGCTGAAAAACAAGATCAACAAAGGCAAACAGAAAACAACGAAGATTTGGGCGTAGAAACGCTTTGGAAGACTAAAAGACATAAAGGTAGTGTGCGTGCCATGTGCTTTGATGCTAAAGGCGACAATATTTTTTCTGTTGGATCTGATAATATCTTGAAAAAAGCCAACACTATGACCGGCAAAGTGGTCAAAAAGGTAAACTTAAGCTCACTGTTTAATTCTGAAAAGAATAAGAATGATAAGTTTACCAAATTATGCGCTTCTCAAACTCATCCATTAATTCTAATAGGAGATGAGTCTGGTAACATTCATGTGATAAACTCAGAAAACTTGGCTTTAACAAATTCCATTCGTTCCATACATTTTGGTGACTCGATCAACGATATTTTACACTTCGATAAAAGATCTGCTTATAAGTTCATTTCTCTGGGCCAGACAACGTTAGCTTATTTTGATGTTCGTGACAAAGACGCCAAACCGAACGTAGCCGAAAACGAGGATGGTAAAATTTTGGTCAGTGATGATCAAGAGGACGAAGTTCTTTGCGGTTGTTTCGTCGATCCCGAAGTGGCAGATACCCTTTTGTGTGGGATGGGCGAGGGTATTGTTACTGTCTGGAAACCAAATAAGAATGATTTGGAAGATCAAATGAGCCGTATAAAAATTAGTAAAGATGAAAGCATCGATTGCATTGTTCCAACTTTACAGGACGATAATTGTGTATGGTGTGGTTGCTCCAATGGTAACATCTATAGAGTCAATGCTAAATTAGGGAAAGTCATTGAAGTGAGAAACCACAGTGAACTGGATGAAGTCAATTTTGTTGATTTAGATTTCGAGTACCGTGTTGTTTCAGGTGGTTTGGAAAACATCAAGATATGGGAATTATCAAATGATGACGTAGAGAAAAATGAATCTTTAGAATCTGATAGTGAGGACTCTTTCTCCCGTTCTGATGAAGACATCAGCGATGACAGCAGTTCTGATGAATGTGAAACGACGCTTGTCGGACTATCAAAAGAAGTGTTATTGAATGAATTGGATAAAGACCTCAATGAAGATCATAACGAGGAAAAGGAATCCAACTCAAAAAGTATTAAAAAAAGAAAGATAATGAAGGAGAATAGCAAGAAAAAAGATTTGTACGAGCATGGGATCAAGAAGTTTGATGATTTATAGATTAATTTTTTTTGTACTAAAAAAGAACTTTCAATATTTATGCTAAGAAACAAATGTTATCACTCAGTCCCTAAAAGGAAGTGGAACCTTCCACCTTTAAAGAAAACGATAAAAAATTGGTCTCTAGCGGGATCGAACCGCTGATCCCCGCGTTATTAGCACGGTGCCTTAACCAACTGGGCCAAGAGACCACCTTATTTGCTTCTATGGAAGTTAAGAAGAGCTACTCGTATCAACTAATAATTATATAAGCTAGTAAATAGCAATAGATTTAGACTTGGAGTCCCGTTAATTTTTTGGTAAGCAAATTAGGTACGTGAGAGTGTGCAGATTAAGTGGGTGGCTAATAACGATATAACTAGCTGCCTCTGAAGCAAGAGAAAATCTAGCTACTATGTTTAATTGGTAGAATTTAGGAACACAATTTTGGAATCCCATCCCGGTTAAGGGCATTGTTACTAAGAACGAGTATTATAATAATTTCTCCTCATGGATTAGTGAGAATTGTGTGAATGATTAGATAATTGTTGGGATTCCATTGTTACTAAAGGCTATAATATTAGGTATACAGAATATACTAGAAGTTCTCCTCGAGGATATAGGAATCCACAAAAGGGAATCGATAGTTCTACATAGTGTTATAACTTTATCTTCTTTCCTTTTATATGTTGTCATTCATTAACCTATTACATTATCAATCCTTGCGTTTCAGCTTCCATTAGATTGGATGACTGTTTCTCAATTTTTATGCCAACCTCTTGCACCGCATGTTATAATATAATACTAAATAGATGATATTAGAATTTCATTCCAACAATTAGAAATCCAAAAAAAGGCGGATTTACTATTTTGCATATAATTATTACGCTATTCTATTTTTTTCTTCTTTCTTATCTCTTTCCATATTTCGATTCTTGCGACTCAACTTCCAATATAATACAATAATAGTTTAAATCCTGAAAAAAACGCTTGTTCAGTCTTGAAGGCAATTGGAACGATTACTTAGTTACTTTAAAAGTTACAGTTGCCATCAGACAACGAGAAGTCTATTTTCCAGCAAAATAATACAGCTGGTGAAGCTACTAGATGCTCTTTAGAAAATTATCAGGATAAGGACCTTCGCGAATACGCTGAAGTACTTTTATTAATGATTTTTGCGCGGCAACCTCTTAGAAAATCTCGATACATACAAAGTTTAGCTCAATGTACACTAGTACTGTTCAAGATTATAATGTCAGCATGTATTGTTATGCCTAGTAAAGTCGTCAAGTTACAGACCAAGGTGTTCCTTAAGTCATAGTTGAAGCGGGAGTTTGACAGGAATGGTTTACGATCTAGCCCTAAAAAATGAGGATAGCGCTGACGCCCCATTTTCTGATGTGCTCGCCACTTTGATGTTCACTCACCCATTACAATGAAGACAGATTACGCCCATACTGTACCAATATATTGCAGAAGTATGTTCCAAACCTCCTGCTACCACACCCGCCTCTGCTTTTGTTACATATATCACGTCATTTCTGCGAAACAACGTTCATTGATACATAACAAAGTGAATTTCGCCTCCTATCCGTTTCACACATGCTGGATGGTGAGATAGATTTAAGATACTTGGAGAACGCCCTCTCCGAAAAGTATATGAGAACGACCAAGAAATACAACATGATAGGTGTATGAAAATTCGTATAACGCCCTTCACAACTAAATTGCCAACAGGCAACTGCAACTAAGAATATTCTCCAACTGTATGACGGCCTTTTTCTCTTATGCTATCATTGTGTCTTTTCAGCCTCCTAAAAACACCTATCGACGTTAATGAGACCGAACAAGCAAAATATGAAAGTTTCATCCGAGATTACTTATCTTGTTTGAAACCTGAATAGCGTAATATATCTTTTATGCTACGGAATGACGGAACCATTACGATACTACCGGATCCCGGACGTACGATTCATTATGATCCTGAGAAACCAAGTGAGTATTCAAACTGTATGAAAGTTGCCAAAAGCATTGTGATATCATTGAGCTCAAGCCCAAATTTATTTCCTGATTACGATAGTGATAGTGATAGTTCACACGAAAATACTGATTATATTTCGAGAAGCAAATTCGCTTTACTGCAAATGTATTGGCAAAGTTTGCATTTAGGGGACAAATGTATTAAACTAAATAGACCTTATCATTATCCACCATTTACCCTAGGTGGACCAACGACCTTAGGAAACTTCCCCCCTCAGCAACAACATCAGCTGTCATGTCAGTGGTCTCTACAATGCGTATACCACCACTGGCACATGTTGGGTTACGTAGTTTCTTAGATAAATAAAGTGTATGGGATATTATAATTATGATCTTTCGAAACAGTTTCTATTCTTGTCGTTTTTTCAACTCAGCTTAGACACTCGCCTTGTGTACAAGAAACAATTTGGCTGCCTAATGAGGGTTGTCTAAAGGACGTTTATAATCAGGAGGCACATTTTTCTTTTTTACTAGTGAATAAGATTAATAACTTGTATATTTGAGAAACGTAATATTTTAAGCGCTGCTATTCAAGTAAAAGCTATCCGGCTTATATGCCAAATATTCGTGACATGTCTCAGACGCATACTTAGCTTATTGACCCAAATATTATTTCTGCGACCTGCGATATGACGCACAATAAATTGTAGCCGAGGATATCGAAAAGAGCACCACCAAACTATCAAGTGCGAACCTAGATGGGCGCAATTAAACAGTTTTAGTTATCATAACAATACCGCATTTTGAAGGTATTGTTGAAGATTAATTTTTCAGGACAAAAAAAATTGCTTATCGCTTTACACGCGACTCTTTTTTCTATTATTTGAAAAATCGCTTAAGGGAAAAGAAAAGAAGCAGTAGCTTGCAAAGACTGTTACGATAAAGGACAAAGGCTAGAAGCAAACACCGCAAAAAAAATGAGACCTGTTGTATCCACTGGTAAGGCATGGTGTTGTACCGTTCTATCGGCATTTGGTGTAGTTATTCTTTCTGTCATTGCTCATCTCTTCAACACTAGCCATGAATCCTTTGTAGGATCAATAAATGACCCTGAAGATGGACCTGCGTATGTTACATTTTCTTATTCCTTTCGTTGTTGTCCCCTTTACCATCTCTTATATCATTCCTCCTTACTAACAATCATATTATAACCCTATTGTTTATAGTGTTGCACATACTGTTTATTTGGCTGCCTTGGTATACCTGGTGTTTTTCGTATTCTGTGGGTTCCAAGTTTACTTAGCCAGAAGAAAACCTTCGATCGAGTTGCGTTAGTCTTGAATCCAATGGGATAATACCGAATGCATTAATATCGTCCAACTGTTCTATATACTTATCGTAACCTCGTTCCATGTGACATTCTTTTATTTTTATCACACTTTTCCACAATAACGAATTGAGTGAAATATTATGAGAAAGAATATATGATATAGATATATACGTATATAAATTCTAATCGATAAAAGTCACAGTAGCCAGCTTTTTCCCAGCTTTTCGAGGTTTCGGAAGTATGACAAGATATGAGCGTGACCCTGAATTGGTGAACTTTCTGTCGAAAGTGGAGGATTTGGACTCTAAGAGATACAATAATGTTTCCACTTCAAAACCAACCAGGGAACCGCTTTCACCGGTAAAAAGTCACAACCCTAGGGAATGTAGAGAGGCTGATATAATAACCGGGGAAAACATTGAAGATAGGGATAATTTGGCTTACCGATCTGCATACAATTATGAAATGACATTTTCTCCAAAGAAGACTCATTACTCATTAAATGAATTGGACCTTGAACGAATAACACCGAAGCCGGATTCGAAGAATCGTGCCTCTCGAAACGAAAAAAAATTTGTCATTTCTGAAGAAGATTATTTACTGTTGCAGAAATTGAAGGCTTCTCAATCATGTAGTGATTTCAATTCCAACCAAAATTTACCTTCCTTTGAAGAAGGACCTCGTATGCCCAGTCGAGGTCGACCCAGACAGAGAGAGAAGGAGATAATATCCATCCGGTACGACTTTGAATTACCTGAAAGAGCAGATACACCTTCCACCTCTTCTTCACCACCACCACCTTTACCCACAAGGCGTAATCATGCCAGAATCAATGAAGATGCGGCTGAAGAGAAACCGCTTCTTCCAACAAGGCCTACCAAAGCAGGTGTCACAGAACCTCCGCCATCAAGGTCAAAAAAACCGGAAGTTGTGGTACCTGAGCGCGTTAAACCAGCTCCACCTGTCCCACGTTCCACAAAACCGGCTAGCTTTCTGAGTTCCTTGGAAGATAACAAATTGACAAAGGCAAAGAGCCATAATTCGGAGGTGGAAACCCCAAAAAAAACCATAAAAAATTCTCATATCGATTATCTGGATTCCATACAATTAAAACCAACCACTTTATCCCCTACGATAAAAAATAAATCTAAACCAGCCCCTCCTTCTCCACCTGCGAAAAGAATTCCAAGGTCTGAAAGTTTTATCAAGTCTATGCTAAATTCAAATCTTACAACAACTTCCAAGCCTTCTTTGCCTGAAAAACCCCAAAAACTATGGAATGCAAATCTGGCCGCCCAAAAGTCTAAACCAAGCATACCGCCAAAGAGGGTGGAGTTGAAGGTAGTACTACCCGAGTTGCGTCCCGTGGAAACTTCTCCAACAAAGCAGAAATTCGAACATTCAATCGATTTGCCCAAGTTACGATCCAGCAGCCGTAACATAAAGAAAAAAGAGAAGGATAATATTCCAGAAGGAATTAAAGGTATACAAAATCTAAAGAAAACCAAACAGGAGAAACCTATAATCCCCCAGAAAAAACCATTTTTAACTGATAGTTCAAAAGATACTACGATCAAAAATGATAATGACGTGAACAAGTCAGATAACGAACTTGAAGCTCTCTCCTTACGGAATAACCTGAAGAAACGTCCACCAAAGGCCCCACAACGTAAAATTTCCATGCCAGAAGCATTACGAAAAGTTGAATTAATGAAAAAATCTAAAACTGAGCCTGTATTGGAACCCTCAAACGAACTCAGCATAAACGCGAAATTAGACGCAATAATTGCATCCAGAAACTTAAGAGCATCCAATACTCTACCGGAATTTAACAATATTAATACTAATACTGCAACTTTTGACGAGTCTGCTATTTCTAGAGTTGGAACAACAAAGGAAACTAAACCGTTGGTTCACCCGAACAAAAATAGGGCTCGTGGTCCCAGAAGAAAACCCCCTACACGCCTGTAACTAGAGAGCGGTCCTCCGTATTTCACCCATGTATTTACATACATATGATGTAACAATATGATAATTTAATATTTATGAGATAAACTTATTATCGTCACTTTGCACGTTTGATATTTGACATTTCTCCCCTTATGAGCCTGAAGGAATATAAATCATCGGCCTTTTGCTATACCTTTCTTCCCTAATTAGTAAATACAAGCAAGAATAGAGCCCATTCACAACTGCAACATTTCAATTATGGCTTGGACTAGTACATTACCAGCACATCTATTGAACTTGATCAAAAACTCCAAATATGTTCACGTAGCTACCTGTTCTAAAGATTGCATTCCTTCGGTGGCATTGATGAACTATATCTACGTGCCAGGTGAAAAACTGTTTGGCCAAACGGATAATAAAAACGACTACATTATATTTGTTACTCCTCAAGACACACAAAAGTTTTACAACATCAAGGAAAACCCTAAAGTGGCCCTATTGTTTCACGATTGGATCATCGCGAATAATTTGTCAGTGGGTAAGGAAAGCATCTCTGGAACACCGACACCGACACCCGCTTCTCATGACGAACAACGTCAAAGCAAGCTTTTGAATTTGTTACAAGAGTTAAATCAAGCTGAATTGAACCAGATGAGTGCATCCATTGGTGGCGAAACTGAGACTGTCAATCCTGAAAGTGAAGAATCTAACTACTATAAGGACTTAATACTAAAAGCCAATCCTGATGCGAAAGCTTTTATATTTGAAGAAAACACTGCCGTTGTTAAGGTTAGAATTGATAATGCTAGGGTGTCCAACAATGAGAACAGGACAATGTTTTTAAGTAAGGGTAAGAGTTAACTGTCCTCTGTTTTCCTTTGTCTATTTTGCATACGTTTCTCTATTTAGTTTTTCTGTTTTTTTTATTTATTTTCATGTACACAGGAAAATCTACATTAATACATTAACCAACTGACTAGTTACCTTCTTGACCAAAATCTCTTGTAAACTGTTCTTGCTTCAGCAAATCATCCTCGTTTACGGTAGGTCTTGTTGATTTGATGGCCTTCAAGAAATCCTTTATGGTGAGATCTGGTTCTTTTAATTCGTCAGCTTCGATATCCGTCCAACTCATTTCGATGGCGCCATCATCACCTGGAGAGCATGGTGTTAGTTTTCTTGTGTCGTCATCCTCCGTAGAGACATCTTTGAAATGCGTTGCGCTTTGAATCTTTCTTATAGGTTGCATTAGCGCATCTTTTACTACCACAGCAATATCACTCCCGGAATAACCTTCAGTCATTGCTCCTAAGGTTCTATAATCTTCCTTGGTCAATACGCATGGTGTGTCACCGACGTTGATCTCGAACATGGTGGTTCTTGCTGCCAAATCTGGTAATGGTATATATATCCTTCTTTCGAATCTTCTCCTGATGGCGCTGTCCAGTTGCCATGGAATATTTGTTGCACCAAGGACCAAAACACCTTGGGAGTCATTTCCAACACCGTTCATTTGTACTAACAATTCTGTCTTGATTCTTCTACTTGCTTCGCTCTCTCCTTCGCCCCTAGTACCTGTTAGCGCATCCACTTCATCAATAAAAATAATGGAAGGTTTATTTTCTCTTGCCATGGCAAACAACTGCTTAACAAGTTTTTCAGATTCACCCATCCATTTAGAAACCAAATCACTCGAACTAACACTGAAGAAGGTAGAATTGGCCTCGGTGGCCACCGCCTTTGCCAAATATGATTTACCTGTACCTGGTGGCCCGTATAACAAGATTCCTGAAGTAGGTTTGCGGTTACCTTTGAACAAATGTGGGAACTTGACGGGTAAAATAACAGCTTCTTTAAGAGCCTCTTTGGCTCCTTCAAGTCCAGCCACGTCTTCCCATTTAACATTAGGTTTTTCAGATAGAATGGCACTCGATAAGGCACCTCTCAACTTTTTGTTGTCTTCACCGCCATTGTCCTCGCCCTCCTCCTGAGAGATTTTCTTATTATTACCGGTGGAGCCACTACCAGCGCTAGGAGACTTCTTCGCAGAATTTGCCTCTTCATTTTCCAAGTGCTTTTTCAATTGTTCTGCGCGGTTTAAATACTCTGTGAACTTGGCTCTTATCAAATCCTTCGACTTAGGGTTTTTCTCGTACTTCAAAGCCAACATCAAATAATCTAATCCGTTGTAGTATGCTGTATAAGCCTCCTCATACTGCGTCGCTGTGTCCAGGTCAATGGCCTTTTGGACCAGCTCTATTCCCTTGCTTAAAAAATCTCCCGTGCTCATTTGTACCCCATCTACTATAGACACACTATGCTGCGTCCTTTGTTTTGCCGTAGCTTTAACCCATGATTAGATTGTTCGATATCATGAAGTTCTTTTTTTTTTTCACCCAGCGGGGATACCCGTAAAGCAATATAATTAGTATAACATCAAGCAAGAATAAATACATGTACAGAAAAGAAGGATTGTGACGTGACGTGTTTCTATTCAGCGTGAGAGAGTGAATCCTCAGTTGGAGATTCTCTGAGAATGTTCGTCTGAGGAAGCTTCGGATACTTGGCGTAGAAGTTGGGGCCCTTGGGGGGCTGTAGGGAAGAGAGTGGTCGTTGGCGCGACTGGAGTGGCGACATATGGATTGGACTTGAAGTGACTAATGGGTTTACTGCTCTTACTGGTGAAGGCGGTAAATTTTCTGTGGGTTTGAGATTGTCTCGTTCAATATTTTTCATGTCCCGACGAGATTCCAGGTATCTTTGATCGATGTTTGCGTCGTCCAGCACTGACTGCAATAGGTGACACTTCTCCTTAACAAATTGTAGTTCCTTTTGTGTAGAGTGCAGTTGCTGCTGTAACTGCGCAAATTTTGCTTGCCATTGCAAAGGCACACAATCCTGAGAAGCTTTAGACAATGGGATATTACTTTCTTCTTTCTCCTCGGCGGGAGATCTCCATACAAATGCTTGGATCTTTGCAATAATCTTAGCAATATTGAATCCAAACGCGTGTTGTTGAGCCCTTTCTTTGGAGATATTCTTGTAGTTTTTAGAACGTGTCCTCTGCGAAGCATACCTAACATGGCTTCTTTCACGGGGCACAACCGCCAATTTACGCTCTTTTCGTGTTCCCAGTCCCTTTTCTTGAATTCCCATTGTAATCTTCAATGCCAGCCCAACTTTCTTTTACCTTGTTCGATCTAAATTATGTTGTTTTTGTCCCATCCATCTCTTTTCAACATGGAATCTAAAACGAAGAAAAAAACGACAAAAGGAATAAAAGTGATCGACGCGTTATTTTTCGCGTGAAATAATAGCAGTGAAAGATTTCAGCTGCGCATGTTTAACTCATCTCCAAATAGAGTTGAGATGACTTTGTTTATGCCTTTAAAGTCTGTTAGTCGAACAGCAAGCGTCGGAGTGTGCAATGTATGGTTCTGGGAATGTTCTGCCTGTTAAGATTCAGCCTCCGCTACTCAGGCCATTGGCATATAGAGTTTTATCAAGAAAATATGGTTTATCGATTAAATCTGATGGGTTGTCTGCTCTGGCGGAATTCGTTGGCACTAATATAGGTGCCAACTGGAGACAAGGGTCTGCTACAGTGAAATTTCTCGAGCAATTTGCTGTCGTATGGAAACAACAAGAAAGAGGACTTTTCATCGACCAGAACGGGGTTAAAGAAGTGATTCAGGAAATGAAAGAACGTGAAAAAGTTGAATGGAGTCATGAACACTCTACCCAACATGAGGAAAATATACTGAGACGGACAGATGATGATGGCAACAACAGCGACGATGAAATGCCCATGGCAGCTGATTCATCCTTACAAAATGTTTCGTTATCTTCACCAATTCCGCAGCCTACTAATAAAAACGAATATGAACAGCCTTTTAAGCCAGAAAGTTCTAAAATATTGGACTGGAGGGACTATTTCAAAGTTATTAATGCTTCTCAGCAACAAAGGTTCTCATACAATCCACACAAAATGCAATTCATCTTCGTCCCCAATAAAAAGCAGAATGAACTGGGAAGCGTTGCAGGATTTCTACCTGATATGGAAGACAAAGTTCAAATGTTCTTGACAAGATATTACCTTACCAACGACAGAGTCATGAGAAATGAGAACTTCCAAAACAGTGACATGTTTAATCCATTATCCTCCATGGTGTCTTTACAAAATGAACTATCCAATACTAACCAGCACCAGCAGCAATCCAACAGCATGAGTATCACCCCAATAAAAAATTTACTAGGTAGGGATGCTCAAAATTTTTTACTATTGGGGCTCTTAAATAAGAACTTTAAGGGTAATTGGTCACTAGAAGATCCGTCTGGATCCGTCGAAATCGATATTTCCCAAACTATCCCCACACAAGGTCATTATTACGCGCCAGGTTTTATGGTTCTTGTAGAAGGAATATATTATTCGGTAGGGAATAAATTCCACGTTACTTCCATGACTTTGCCCCCTGGCGAGAGGAGAGAAGTTACATTAGAGACGATAGGTAATCTAGACCTCTTGGGAATACATGGAATTTCTAACAATAACTTCATTGCTCGTTTAGATAAAGATTTGAAGATTAGATTACACCTTTTGGAGAAAGAATTAATTGATCATAAATTTGTAATTCTTGGCGCAAATTTATTCCTAGATGATTTGAAAATTATGACTGCACTCAGCAAAATTTTGCAAAAACTAAACGATGACCCACCGACCCTATTAATTTGGCAGGGTTCTTTCACTTCAGTTCCCGTTTTCGCATCAATGAGTAGTCGGAACATAAGCAGTTCAACCCAATATAAGAATAATTTCGACGCCCTAGCGACACTTCTGTCAAGATTTGATAATTTGACCGAAAATACTACAATGATATTTATTCCAGGCCCTAACGATTTGTGGGGGTCGATGGTGTCACTGGGGGCAAGTGGGACATTACCACAAGAACCAATTCCTAGTGCGTTTACCAAAAAAATCAACAGGGTTTGTAAAAATATTGTATGGAGTTCAAATCCAACAAGAATAGCGTACTTATCTCAAGAAATAGTCATTTTCAGAGATGATTTATCCGGAAGATTCAAAAGACACCGGTTAGAATTCCCATTCAACGAAAGTGAAGATGTCAATACCGATAACGATGAAATGGTAACCAAAGACACTGATATCGTGCCAATTGATGAATTAGTTAAAGAACCAGACCAGTTACCGCAAAAGGTTCAAGAAACAAGAAAACTCGTTAAAACAATACTAGACCAGGGCCATTTATCACCATTTCTTGATTCTTTGCGCCCAATTTCATGGGATTTAGACCATACTTTGACGCTCTGCCCAATACCATCAACAATGATTCTTTGCGACACTACTTCTGCACAATTTGATTTGACATACAACGGTTGTAAAGTCATCAACCCTGGATCATTCATTCATAACAGACGTGCTAGGTATATGGAGTACGTTCCATCCTCAAAGAGAACTATACAGGAAGAGATATATATCTAAATAATGCATCCAAATAAGAACATCTAATAGTTTTAATGAAGCGGGCAGTGTTAGTAAACTGCCATCTATTTGTATGGATACTTTTTGAATTTGGCTGTAACGGATTTCGGCATACAATATATAGGATCTATTGGGACTAGATTGTCGTACCCCATTAAACTTAAACCAGCAACACCGAAAACAGTATGGAAGACATCTACTTCATTCTCAGGCCTATCGCTTATTCCACCCTTTTTCTCATCTTGGCATTCGAGTATAAACTCAGTCAACTTCTCATAATTTATCCAATCCAATCTACCAATAATAGCTAATGAAGATAAAACCCACCAACTATAGCAAACATCAGGCAGTTTACTTGGCCTACCGTTCAACCCACCCTCTGGTAATTGCCGTTCGCAAAGCCACCACCCAATTTCTTCTAATTGGTCATTACTAAGCACATCCAATTTGTTAGCAATTGCCAAAGCGCCAAGACACGTGAAAGCTTGGGCTGCATGTGATTCTGCATTAGGACATAACCCAAACCCACCATCAAAATTATAACACTTGAGCACAAACTCTACAGCAGGGTCAACGACTTCAGGTGTTAATTCACCCAATATTGATAGCGCACTCAACGCCGTATAAACAAACCTTGTATCTACCTCCCCAAACCTGTCACCCTGAAACGATCCATCTTCCAATTGATTCCCACGAATAAAGGAAATCAAGCGAATTTTACGGTCTTCGCCAAGGATATCCAAGGCATCATAAGTGGCCAAGATCTGCACGGCGGACAATGTGGTCAATAAATGTGCATCATGTCTTGGAAATGGTGCAAACGCACCACATTTGGTGTCCCAACAACTCAGCACAAATTCTATAACCTCTTCTTTCGCAAAAGTCTCTGGCGAATCAAGCACACACAAGGCAGTGAGTCCCCAGTATATCCCATTCAGACGAAGATGCTCCGTAAGCCAATATTCGAAATTATGCTTCCTAGTATCTAATGATTGAATATAACGGATATGTTTTTCCTTAAACAGTGTAAGTGGTCCAGACATCTTCATGATTCCTTATTTGAGGGAACAAAAATCATTAGCAGTAGTGGTATTTGGAATATATACACAATTTCTTATTATTGTCTTTACTACTAGTATTACTATCGCTATTATAAGCGAAGTCATTCAACACGGGAATGTTTAAACATAAAGAACAAGTAAAGGAAAGGCTGTTACATGATCATTAATCGCGATTTCACAGCAAGCCTGAAGCACATAATTAGCGATAGTATTTAGTTGTAAGGAATATGAGTAAAGGTATTGCACTTGAAAACCTTCCAGTTGATTTACAACATAGAGGAGTCACACAAAACGAAAGCACTGCTGATATACTGAGCCAGCTGCCACATGAACGATTACAAGCCGTCCTAGAAAAGATACCAGAAGATGATCTTGAGGTGAGAAACTTGCTTTTAATTCTGAAAAAACCGGAAGTAGTGGAGAATGAAGATGTACAACAGCGAAGAATGCGGTTGGCTGAAATGCTAATGGCTGACGAAATTGATCCTGGTAGTATTAATAACACGGAAGGGATAAACGGTGAAGAAGAAGATGAGGAAGACGATGAAGAGTTCTTTACTCCAGCAACATCTGAACTCATCCAGGCGAGAAAGTTTTTGATAAAATATTCACTTGATAGATCTCGAAAGAGGTTACAGAAAGAGATGGAAAGACATCAAAAGTTCAATACAAGACAAGAATTACTTAGTCGGCGTACGGAACTACGACGTATGGCTAATTTAGAGCTCGCTGGTTCTCAATTGTTATCTACAAAGCCTATTTCAGCAGTTTCTTTATCTCCCGATGACATGGTTGTCGCAACTGGAAGCTGGGCAGGTGATCTTCGGGTATTAAATTCTCAAACACTGCAGCCGTTGACGCAAAAACTCGATTCTCACGTAGGAAAAATTGGGGCTATAGATTGGCATCCTGATTCAAACAACCAAATGGTTTCATGCGGGGAAGACGGGCTCATCAAAAACTTTCAATATTTATACGAAGAGGGCGAACTTAGATTATTGGGAGATCTCGTGGGACATGAAAGACGCGTTTCTGATGTGAAATACCACCCTAGTGGCAAATTTATAGGCAGCGCCTCTCACGATATGACTTGGAGACTTTGGGATGCATCAACACATCAGGAACTATTACTACAAGAAGGCCATGCTAAGGGCGTATTTAGTCTGTCTTTTCAATGCGATGGGTCTCTTGTTTGTAGCGGTGGCATGGACTCCCTTTCAATGCTATGGGACATACGATCTGGAAGTAAAGTGATGACCCTAGCAGGACACTCCAAGCCTGTTTACTCCGTAGCTTGGTCAACAAACGGGTACCAAGTAGCCACTGGTGGTGGTGATGGATTAATTAATGTTTGGGACATCAGAAAACGTGATGAAGGTCAATTAAATCAAATATTGGCGCATCGTAACATCGTTACGCAAGTGCAGTTTTCAAAAGACGACGGCGGCAAGAAATTTGTCTCTTGTGGTTATGATAATTTGATCAATGTGTATAGTAGTGATACATGGTTAAAAATGGGAAGTCTAGAAGGTCACACTGATAAAATTATAAGTTTGGATATTTCAAGCGATTCTCATTTTTTAGTGACCGGTGGTTGGGATAGGTCTATTAAGCTCTGGAATTGATTGTGTAAAGAAATGTTTTCCGTATTTCAAAATTAATCTTTTTATTAACACTGTATTATTTATTTATATATTGCCTGGTTTTTTGTCTTGGATTTTTTTTTGGTGTTGCCATTTTGAGTACGAACTCGTGGAATAGTTAAATTTTCCAAGTTGTCCATCGTCTTCGATAATTGGCCCAGTAATTCTTTATTGAGATCATTCTCAAAATTTATTTCCTTCCTCAAAACGTCAATTTTCTCATTCAGTTCTTTTTTAGAGATTTCTGAATTTTTGAATTTCAGTTTCAACTCATTCTCTAATTCTCTCTTTTTGTCACCGAGTTTACGTACCTCCTCCTCATTTTCGCTTAGAGCATCGACAGCTCTTTTGATTTCTTGTTCCATGTATTTCTTCTCGGTATCCCTTGATTTGCTTATTCTTTCTTCTTTCTCGATCTCATCTTGTATATTCTCAGTCTTGACAAATGCGTCCTTTAGATTTGAAAATGTTTCACCCTGGGCTATTAAATTTCCCTTCAAGACTCCAATGTCCTTTTCCAACGTTTCGATTTGAGAAAATTTCGAATTGTTTTCAACTTCTAGTTCATGAGACCTATTTAAGTTATCATTATTTGTTCGTAATATACTTTCGTATTCTTTGATAATTTTCCCATCTTCGTTTGAGAAGAACTCTAAATGATCATTTTGCAAATTATCTAGGCAGGAGTAATCATTCAGCTCCTGTTTTTGCACGCAAATATCCATATACACTTCCCCCATTGATTGAATCAGTTTGTGCGTTATGATTCCACTTGATAAATGGTAATTTACGTTCGAGGAATTGTCAGCTGTAGTAATACCTGTTAGTTGCGTCATGTCTTGTTTTAAAGGGTTCGTGTAATAGTCATTTTTTAACCTTTTGGTAGAGTAAAAACTTGGAATGTCATTATCCTCAATTCCGACAGCAGTTGAAGATGTTGTTTTATTAGCACCATGGCGTCCCCTCTTCTTGGAACAGTTGGCAAAAGCATCTTCTAATTGGTCATCTGATTTTTTGAAATGTACCTCCGTTAACAAAGACCTTTCTACATCCATGGAAGTATATTGTTTTAAAGGGTAGATATCTGGCAGAGGCCACGGTACTGTTGGGTTTTCTAGCCATTCTACTAAGTAGTGTAGCTTTTGTGAATAAATGGGCCTCAAATCAGGTGGAAGTGTGCCCAATCGATCCCTCAAAATTACCATAGCTGCAGTGACGTTCTCCAAATATTGTCTACTGTTCTTGTCAAATTTCTTACCAAAAAATAAAGTACAATGATCAATCGAATTGATGGCCACTAGCCTAACGATTGGAGCATATCTCTCTAAACCTTTCCTCTCTCTCTTATATTGCAACAGATACTGAATATCCTTTTGACTCGTATCCACTGTAGTATCTAAGCAGATCAGCATGTCGAATCGAGCCTTGGATTTTATCGGGTATTTTGAGAAACTTACTCCTTCAGAAGAAAATAAATGAACTGTACACGAGAAGTCATTTGGCTTTTGCTTTGACTTAATAGAATGACCGTCGTATCTTTTGATATGTACCTTGTTTCCCAATAGTAGGGCTTCCAGTAAATCCATTGTTCTCCCAGGCCTACAAACAATGGCCGTTTCAGTTTCATATTCTTGAACAAGATTTATAAGATCTCTCAAAACGCTAAACTTACCACTATTTTCTGCCAAGTGTGCAGGAACGTCACGGGTTATTAACGATTTAGGCATATAATGGTCTATTAGCAGGTATGGATGGGTTGCTACTAGTGAACCGTTTAAACACATGGTTCTCATAGATTCGAGGATGACATCCTCTTTATAATGTGAAGTTTCGAAATATCTCAAAATATCAGAGTAGTGCAATGAAACTATCTGATCTGTGAGTTCTTTTTGATAAAGTGACATTGTAGTTGGTAGCCAATAATCACCGGAAATATTTCCTGAGATTCCCAGAGTAGTAGCATCAACAATTGTGGGTATCGGTTTTGTGTCTAAAATACGTAGTAAATCCATGCTAAGGGGCAATTATTTGGTGTTTCTAACTTCCGTTTTTGTCATTTTTATTGTTCAAATATGTCTTTTCTCTATTATCCTCTAATTGGAAGGTATGAAAAATCGCGGTGTTATGGATACTAGAACACTAGTGTTATTTTTTAGAGTATCAATTAAAGCAGAAGAAGAACGAACTGAGTAGACTACATCAATAAGTATGGCTATGAAAGGAGAAAAATTAAGTGAAGATGAAATTGCTCTATACGATAGACAAATTCGTCTATGGGGAATGGCAGCACAAGCCAATATGAGATCAGCGAAAGTGCTGCTAATCAATCTTGGAGCAATTGGCTCTGAAATCACTAAGAGTATCGTTCTTAGTGGTATAGGGCATTTAACAATATTGGATGGACACAAGGTGACCGAAGAAGATTTGGGTTCTCAATTCTTCATTGGCTCCGAAGATGTCGGCCAATGGAAGATTGATGTCACAAAAGAAAGAATTCAAGACTTGAACCCCCGTGTGGAGTTAAACTTTGATAAGCAGGCCTTGCAAGAAAAAGATAAAGGATTCTTTCAGCAGTTTGATTTAGTCGTTGCTACAGAAATGAAGGCTGATGAAGCAATTAAAATTAACAAATTAACTCGAAAATTAAACATTCCATTATATGTTGCTGGTTCTAATGGATTATTTGCGTATATTTTTGTCGATTTGATTGAATTTATTTCAGAGGACGAAAAATTGCAAAGTGTGAGACCTACTATTGCCGGTCCCATTTCAAACAATAGAAGTATCATAGAAGTTACCACTAGAAAAGATGAAGAAGATGAAAAAAAAACGTATGAACGGATCAAGACCAAGAACAGCTATAGGCCATTGGACGAGGTCTTAAGCACAGCAACATTAAAGGAAAAAATGACGCAAAGACAATTAAAACGAGTCACCAGTATCTTGCCGTTAACCCTGTCATTATTACAGCATGAGCTCAATCAAAAGAGCAAGACTATAAGCTTTGAACAAATGAAAACAGATGCAGCTGTATGGTGCGAACATCTGGGTGTTCCAGCGACAGTGATAAACGACGAATACACTCAACAGTTTATCAAACAAAAAGGAATTGAATTTGCTCCTGTTGCGGCTATTATAGGGGGCGCTGTTGCGCAGGATGTCATTAACATCCTGGGTAAAAGGCTATCTCCATTGAATAATTTCATTGTTTTTGATGGTATTACTTTAGACATGCCACTTTTTGAATTCTAAATATATATATAACTACTATACAGCAGTGTCAGCCAAAAAAAAAAAGGCATAATTGAAGGCACTAAAGCATTATAGTCATATATAGTAATAATAATAATCATAATAATAATAATAATAATAATAATAATACTGATGGTAATAAAAAATAGAAAAGAAATTAGATACAGATATTCGTAGTAAAGGTCACCACACAGTACAAAAAAGAAGATAATATATTACTTAAAACCTCTATTGTTTCTGTTCAGGCCCAAAGGAAAATTCTTGCGCGCGCAGTGGACTGGGCAGGCCTTATATTATACAAAAAGCCTAATATGATCAAATAAAACAAAAGAAAGCCGTCACTTCTATGCTTGACCAGAGACGGCTACTTGTTGTAAGTGAGTCATGAAATTTTGTAAGGACACATCATCAGTCAAGACAATTGTAGACCCCCCGCGGGCCATGTCTTGATAGTTATCAGATGGGTTCAATTTAGATAACAAGAATCTGGCTTGGGAACCACCGGCCTCAGTGTCAATGAATCTTGGTAGTGGGAACCTATCTACTAACAATTCTGCGGCTTCTAGTTTTGGTTCTTCTAGAAGAGCTTTGAAATCTGCGTATTGTGGATCGTCTTGGTAACCGGCTTTTCTCCACTGGGCGATCTGTTCACCGTGGTATATTAAGATGAAGAAAAATGTATCTAATAATAGGATGGTATTGGGTTTGACAGAAATAGAATCCAGCAAGACAGGTTGTGGGTCATCCTCCATTGAGAAAGAAGTTAGAGTAGGTTGAATCATAATTAAAGAATTAGTCGTATCCTCTCTTGTGAAAATATGTCTATAAAATGCAGTTTCATCCGGAGAATTGTTAAAGACACTTAAGAATTGGGACCTTCTTAAATAATAGGTGAATTGAGGATATAGCGAGAAATTTGGAGCCAACCTGAAGGATTGAGGATCATCTTTGTTATAGTCGGCGTACTTTTGACATAGCTTAATCAAAGTTCTGTCTAACCATCTAATAACATCAGCTCCATCATCAGTTTCAGCCTTGTGTACAGCAATACGGGCCATCAAAACGGCAGCTGCCTCTTGATCAAAGGAAGCTGCAATGGCGGGAGTGCCGAATGGCAAGAGTTGGTTTGCCACGGTGGTGACTCTAATACGGTTGGTACCGGAGGAGTGTTGATAAGTAGTGATGAATTGAGTATATGCTAGATTAGGTCTATCTGCTGAGCCAGGGGCAGACATCATTGGGTTAGAATTAGCCGCAGTGTTCGCAATTTCAAAGAAGATTGCGTACGAGTGATAAGGTGATAAGGAAGCCATCTTCCAAGTAGACGTTGCACCGATACCGATTTCAGATTCACTGATATTATTGGCGTCTGTCCTCTTTACAGCGGAGGCATGTCCAATCAAACCTTGTACCTTCAAGTCTTTACTTGTCTTGACTGCCATATTACCGTTGAAAGCCATCTTCAAATACCCTTCTTCATCCTTGGCAAACAGTCTCAAGTAAGACTGTTTGAAGATCGCAGTGGAGAACGCATCGGTTAGCAATAATACGCCTCCAGTAGAGTCGGTCAATTGTTTCATTTCAGACATACCGATTTGATCGTAACAACCGGCAAAGATATCAACAGTGTGTCCATTGACGGCAACCCTTTGAGCAATCTGGTTATAGAACTTGCAGGCCTTCTTGTAATGTTGCGCGTGATCCGAATCGATGTCGTGGTGAGATCTCAAAGGGTCTTTTAACTCCGAGTTAACAATCAAACCTGGGGCCACGGTACCTGGACCGGAGGCGAAAAGAATGATTCTTGCAGGGATGTTCTTGTAACAGCCCTGTAAAAGCAAAGACGCAATATTCAAAGCGGAACCTGTAGCTCTTAATGGTCTATGACCTGCTGGGACAGACCATTGATCTGGAGACAGATTTTCGAGCAGTTGATTCAGTTTAAACTCGACCTGTTCCAAGGGCAGGAAGAACCTATTCAAGGAAAAGGGCGTGACTTTGTTCATGGCGTTCGGTAGATGAGATGGAGCACCACCGGGGCCGGTAGGCTTTTGGCCCGTTAACATTTCGGTCAACGCCTCGAGCTGGTACTCTCTGTCGCCTCTGAACACGTTGCACCTGTCAATGGTTTCGCTGGACAGATCGTGCAATTGAACAACGTTCCCATAAGTGATCAACCCAATCAGTGCGTTGGGGGGTAATAGAGACAACGAAGTGATGATAGACTCCTTCAGCGAGTCGAGATTCTCCGTTTCGGAAGTCAGATCCACAACAAAGAAGAAAATGGGGGGGACGGTGACGGGCTTGTTAGTGATGTACTCAATGGTGGTGGACTGTAACTCTAGCGGCATGTTTTCCTGCGATAAGTTGGTGTACTGTGGAGGCAAATGGTTCCTGGAGTTACAGATGGGACAACTCCAGGATGAATTACGCGGATCAATCACACAGTAAGGATTTAGAATCGACTTACAGTGCGGACCGGAACACACAACTGGATTGTATGGGGCAACGTTCAATTCGTCGTACTCCTTCAAAGGAGTGTACAAGCAGCCAACGGGGACAACGTTGCTGTTAGCGTCGCTTCTGGTAGAGGGAAACACGTTCCAGGTGAAACGGACCCCGTTGATGTCTTCATTAGTCTCGAAGTCCATGGCTAGAAAAGGGAAAGGGGAGGCAGGCGACAGACAGATAAATACTGGCTTCAGTTAATTGTGTGTCTTGCTGGACGTGGCAAGATCACAACAAGTATCATTTTTTTCTTTTTTCAAACGTGTTTTTCTTTTATTCTTGCTGGAACTTTCCTCCTTTGGAACAAACGAGAGGGCGACGGGCTGCTCGTCACAAGCGACAAAGCTCGACTGACAGTAAATAATCGTGCTAAAACAAAACTAACGCAACCTATCACACTATGAACAGTAGTCAACTTGCATTGCATCCACGTTGGTTATAGTATGTCTTAGGCATGTGCAATCTCTCCCCATATTATTGTAAAGACGAGCATAAAACACCAGTTCAAGCGTCCGGGTAACTTTTCTTAATTTACCTCTTTTCCTCCCAACATATATGAACATGAGATAGCAAGAGCAAGAAACAACGGTTCATGAACAATAGGTAAAACAACACAGCACAACACAGCACAGCATACCGTACCACACCACGCCACGTCACAACACAACAAGATAATGAGCGAGAGCAGTGATATTAGCGCGATGCAGCCAGTGAACCCGAAACCGTTCCTCAAGGGCCTGGTCAACCATCGTGTGGGCGTCAAGCTTAAGTTCAACAACACCGAATACAGAGGTACGCTTGTGTCCACGGACAACTACTTTAACCTGCAACTGAACGAAGCAGAAGAGTTCGTCGCGGGTGTCTCGCACGGCACTCTAGGGGAGATCTTCATCCGCTGCAATAATGTGCTCTACATCAGGGAGCTGCCGAATTAAGATGACTGCGCTCGTGTTCCCTACATACCAATATATACGCTTTCTACTGTAACGCAATATTATTCTATAGCACCCACGTCCCGTATTGTTTTTTTTTTGTTTTAGTTTATATTGTTTTATTTTTCTTTCTTCCTTCTTCCTGCTTTTGGATTTCCCTCGCATTGTGGATAGCGTGGAAAAAATAAAGGATTTCCAGTATTTGAAAAATTTTCAGTATTCTTACGTGTTCCTAACTCCACAGAGAGGGCTATTGCTATAACGCTATCGCGCCAATTATACCCACATAGACGCACTCACAATGAGCATTGAATACTCTGTTATCGTTCCTGCCTACCATGAAAAGCTAAACATCAAACCCTTGACAACCAGACTGTTTGCCGGCATGAGCCCTGAAATGGCCAAGAAGACCGAGTTGATCTTTGTCGACGACAACTCGCAGGACGGCTCCGTTGAGGAGGTCGACTCCCTAGCGCACAAAGGCTACAACGTCCGCATCATTGTCAGGACCAATGAGCGCGGTCTATCTTCTGCCGTTCTTAAGGGTTTCTACGAGGCCAAGGGCCAGTACCTGGTGTGCATGGATGCAGACCTACAACACCCTCCCGAGACCGTGCCCAAATTGTTCGAGTCTTTGCACGATCACGCCTTCACTCTGGGTACCAGATACGCCCCAGGCGTCGGTATCGACAAGGACTGGCCTATGTACAGACGCGTCATTTCTTCCACTGCTAGGATGATGGCCAGACCTTTGACCATCGCCTCCGACCCCATGAGTGGGTTTTTCGGCCTACAAAAGAAGTACCTCGAGAACTGCAACCCTAAGGACATCAACTCGCAAGGTTTCAAGATTGCCCTTGAGCTTCTAGCCAAGCTTCCTCTACCAAGGGACCCTAGAGTGGCAATCGGCGAAGTGCCATTCACCTTCGGTGTGAGAACAGAAGGTGAGTCCAAGCTGTCAGGTAAAGTCATTATCCAATATTTGCAACAACTCAAGGAGCTCTACGTCTTCAAGTTTGGCGCCAACAACCTTATCCTCTTCATTACTTTCTGGTCCATTCTGTTCTTCTACGTTTGCTACCAACTATACCATTTGGTCTTTTAAAGGGGTTGAATGCTAACGAAAAAAAATACGTCTTTTATATGTCTCTTTAAGTACTTCTTTCAGGTATATGCCTTTAATTACACTCTCCCCTTTCTAATCCTATTTTGACCATCATTGTTAACGTAATATTTGCCCTAGGGTAAAAATGGAAAATCTACTAGGCCGTAACTCATTTCTTCCCCACCCCCACACATAGGGTTCAGAAACTGACTTCACAACCCTTTTGCATTGTTTCTCCACGCGGCGCTACCAAATGCATCCAATTTTTTTTTTGTCACAACAGCACCAACCCCTTGAAATAGCCAATTCTTCTCGAGACTTTGCTCCCTTAATCTTTCCTTCCCCCCGGTTTCTTCATGATTATATATATCAAGCTCGTATATTACACTATACTCATATTACTCATATCGTAATATTACTGCTCCTGACTTCCAGTCAACCCGGCATCCACGATCATCCTTAGTATACACTACTTCATGAATAGATCTTTACTGCTACGTTTGTCGGACACCGGTGAACCCGTTACAAGCTGCTCTTACGGCAAAGGTGTCCTGACACTACCACCCATTCCGCTCCCTAAAGACGCCCCAAAGGACCAACCGCTATATACAGTCAAGTTATTGATATCTGCGGGCTCTCCTGTGGCTAGAGATGGGCTGGTTTGGACTAATTGTCCTCCAGATCACAACACGCCCTTCAAGAGAGACAAATTTTACAAAAAAATCATTCATTCCAGCTTTCACGAGGATGACTGCATCGACTTGAATGTCTACGCTCCGGGCTCGTACTGCTTTTATCTATCCTTCAGGAACGATAACGAAAAGCTGGAGACAACAAGGAAATACTACTTTATTGCCTTACCCATGCTTTACATAAACGATCAGTTCCTTCCTTTAAATTCCATCGCTTTGCAGAGTGTCGTATCGAAATGGTTGGGCTCCGACTGGGAGCCAATCCTATCGAAAATTGCCGCCAAAAACTACAACATGGTGCATTTCACTCCCCTGCAGGAAAGAGGCGAGTCTAATTCACCTTACTCTATATACGACCAGTTACAGTTTGACCAGGAACACTTCAAGTCTCCTGAAGACGTGAAAAACTTAGTTGAACATATACATCGCGATCTAAACATGCTTTCGTTGACAGATATTGTCTTTAATCACACAGCTAATAATTCTCCTTGGTTGGTTGAGCATCCAGAGGCTGGGTACAATCACATCACTGCTCCACATTTAATCAGCGCTATAGAGCTCGACCAGGAACTACTCAATTTTAGCAGCAACTTGAAATCCTGGGGCTATCCTACCGAACTGGAAAGTATAGAAGATCTTTTCAAGATCATGGACGGTATTAAAGTACATGTCTTAGGGTCGTTGAAACTGTGGGAATACTATGCAGTAAATGTGCAAACGGCACTTCAGGATATCAAGGCTCATTGGAATGACGAATCTAACGAAAGCTACAACTTCCCCGAGGATATTAAGGATATCTCGTCCGATTTGGTAAAATTGGCTTCCTTTGTGAAGGATAACGTCACTGAGGCAAACTTCGGCACTCTTGGTGAAAGAAACTCAAACAAAATTAACGTGTCCAAGTTTATTCAACTACTGAAGCTCATTAGCGATACGGGTAGTGAAGACTGCGAATCTTTCTTGGCCACCGCTCAGAACATCTTGAACGAGGTCAACTTACCCCTATATAGAGAATACGACGATGACGTCAGTGAGATACTCGAGCAACTGTTCAATCGTATTAAGTATTTGAGATTAGATGATAACGGACCTAAGCAGGGTCCAGTAACCGTAGAAGTGCCCTTAACAGAGCCTTATTTTACGAGGTTCAAAGGAAAAGACGGTATCAACTATGCCCTCGCCAACAATGGTTGGATATGGAATGGTAACCCACTAGTGGATTTTGCATCTCAAAATTCAAGAGCTTATTTACGTAGAGAAGTTATCGTGTGGGGGGACTGTGTCAAGTTAAGATACGGTAGAAGCCCTGAAGACTCTCCGTACTTGTGGGAAAGGATGTCCAAATATATAGAAATGAACGCCAAAATATTTGATGGGTTCAGGATCGATAACTGTCATTCTACTCCGATACATGTTGGCGAATATTTTCTGGATTTGGCAAGAAAATACAACCCGAACCTTTACGTCGTCGCAGAGCTGTTCTCTGGTTCCGAAACACTAGATTGTCTGTTTGTCGAAAGGTTAGGTATTTCCTCTTTAATCAGAGAAGCAATGCAGGCTTGGTCCGAAGAAGAGTTGTCCAGACTGGTCCATAAGCATGGTGGTAGGCCCATTGGCTCCTATAAGTTTGTTCCCATGGACGACTTTTCATATCCAGCTGATATCAATTTAAATGAAGAACATTGTTTCAACGACGCCAGTGATAACTCCATAAGATGTGTATCAGAAATCATGATTCCAAAAATTTTAACCGCCACTCCGCCACATGCCTTATTCATGGACTGTACTCACGATAATGAAACTCCGTTTGAAAAGAGAACAGTCGAAGACACCTTACCCAATGCTGCGTTAGTAGCGCTTTGCTCATCCGCCATTGGATCTGTTTATGGTTACGACGAAATTTTCCCACATTTACTGAATTTGGTCACTGAGAAAAGACATTATGACATTTCTACTCCTACTGGTAGCCCTTCGATGGGAATAACCAAAGTCAAGGCCACTTTGAATTCGATTAGAACAAGTATGGGTAAGAAAGCATATGACATTGAAGACTCTGAAATGCATGTGCATCACCAGGGCCAGTATATTACTTTCCATCGTATGGATGTTAAATCCGGCAAAGGTTGGTACTTAATTGCCAGGATGAAATTTTCTGATAATGGCGACCCTAACGAGACTTTACCCCCAGTGGTGTTAAATCAGTCCTTGTGCTCCCTCAAATTTTCATATGCTTTAGAAAGAATTGGCGATGAAGTTCCCGATGATGATAAATTCATTAAAGGTATTCCCACAAAATTGAAGGAGCTTGAGGGGTTCGAAATTTCTTATGATGACGATAAAAAAATTTCAACGATAAAACTACCCAATGAATTCCCTCAAGGATCTATTGCCATTTTTGAGACCCAACAAAATGGTGTAGACGAGTCCCTCGATCACTTCATAAGGTCAGGTGCTTTAAAGGCCACTTCAAATTTGACTTTAGAGTCGATAAATTCCATCTTATATCGTAGTGAGCCTGAAGAATACGACGTTAGCGCCGGCGAAGGCGGTGCTTATATTATTCCTGATTTTGGAAAGCCGGTGTATTGCGGCCTGCAAGGTTGGGTTTCTGTTTTGAGAAAGATTGTGTTTTACAATGATTTGGCGCATCCCTTAAGCGCAAATTTAAGAAATGGACACTGGGCTTTAGATTATACTATCAGTAGGCTCAATTACTACAGCGACGAAGTAGGAATCACAGAAGTACAGAACTGGTTACGCTCAAGATTCGATAGAGTGAAAAAGTTACCGAGCTACTTAGTGCCCAGTTATTTCGCCTTGATCATAGGTATTCTTTATGGTTGTTGTCGCTTGAAAGCAATACAGCTGATGTCTCGTAATATTGGTAAATCTACATTGTTCGTACAAAGCTTATCAATGACATCCATCCAGATGGTTTCCAAAATGAAGTCAACCTCTATTTTACCAGGCGAAAATGTTCCCTCTATGGCTGCAGGTTTGCCACATTTCAGCGTAAACTATATGAGGTGCTGGGGTAGAGATGTATTTATATCGTTAAGAGGTATTTTATTAACCACAGGTAGATTTGATGAAGCAAAGGCGCATATACTAGCCTTTGCAAAAACTTTGAAACATGGTTTAATTCCAAATTTGTTGGATGCGGGTAGGAACCCAAGGTATAATGCTCGTGATGCTGCATGGTTCTTTTTGCAAGCTGTACAGGACTATATTCATATCGTTCCTGATGGTGAAAAAATCTTACAAGAGCAAATAACAAGAAGGTTCCCACTGGATGACACTTACATTCCTGTAGATGATCCAAGGGCATTTAGTTACTCTAGTACCTTGGAAGAGATTGTTTACGAAATCTTGAGTAGACATGCTAAGGGAATTAAGTTTAGGGAAGCTAATGCAGGTCCAAACTTAGATCGTGTTATGAGCGATGAAGGGTTTAACGTTGAAATCTACGTCGATTGGTCTACTGGGTTAGTTCACGGTGGATCTCAGTATAATTGCGGTACCTGGATGGATAAGATGGGAGAAAGCGAAAAAGCAGGTTCTGTCGGTATACCTGGAACACCTAGAGACGGAGCCGCAATAGAAATTAACGGGCTTTTAAAAAGTGCTTTAAGATTTGTTATTGAGCTAAGCAAGAAGGGATTGTTCAAGTTTACCGATGTGGAGAAACAAGACGGTGATAAAATTAGTTTTACTGAATGGAATCAATTACTCCAAGACAACTTCGAAAAAAGATACTATATCCCGGAGGACCCATCGGAAGATGCAGAATATGATGTGGAGGCCAAACTGGGGGTTAATAGAAGAGGAGTATACAGAGACTTATACAAGTCAGGTAAGCCTTATGAAGATTATCAGTTAAGACCAAATTTTGCCATTGCCATGACTGTGGCACCGGAATTATTTGTACCTCAACATGCCACAAAAGCAATCACTATTGCGGATAAAGTTTTAAGAGGTCCAGTAGGTATGCGCACTTTAGATCCAAGTGATTACAATTACCGTCCTTACTACAACAATGGAGAAGATTCAGAAGATTTTGCCACCTCAAAAGGTAGAAACTATCACCAAGGTCCTGAATGGGTTTGGCTTTACGGCTACTTTTTAAGAGCATTCCATCATTTCCACTTCAAAACCAGTCCACGTTGCCAGAATGCCGCCAAAGAAAAACCGTCTTCGTATTTGTACCAACAATTATACTACAGATTAAAGGACAATAGAAAATGGATTTCTGAGAGTGTGTGGGCAGGATTGACAGAACTAACCAACAAGGACGGCGAGTTGTGCAATGACTCAAGCCCTACACAAGCCTGGAGTTCTGCTTGTTTGTTGGATCTATTTTATGATTTGTGGGATGCCTACGAAGATGATTCCTGAAAATAGTTAGAGTATAAATTAATCGAACAGCTTCTTTTCCCCACTAATCCTTTTTTTTTTCTGTTTAACTATAAATATATAAATCTACATCCCTATCTCTATTGATAATAAAACATATAAAATCGTATATTTTTTGTATACGTATTATCGTTTTGAGGAGCGAGAGCGAAAACGAAAATAAAAGAAATAAAGGGAACACACGTGAAAGTGAAGGACAGCAGTAACCAAGGGGGGCAAAACGCGTCAGAACAAGAGGTGAAAGGGTTGTCACGTACGTATTTAAACCGGAGTGAGCCGTTTGCGTGTTACAATCATTAAACATCCCTGTTGTTTGTTTAATTCGCTAAGATCTAAATCTTTAACTAAGTAAGCAGCGGCAGTTACAGAAAGAGGTGAAAAGTAAAACAAGGGTG
This sequence comes from Saccharomyces paradoxus, assembly GCF_002079055.1. Taxonomy (NCBI): domain Eukaryota; kingdom Fungi; phylum Ascomycota; class Saccharomycetes; order Saccharomycetales; family Saccharomycetaceae; genus Saccharomyces; species Saccharomyces paradoxus. Next base: position 867,468 of record NC_047502.1, read on the forward strand.
TATAGATTTTCGTTACCTCACATAGATATAGAACGAATTCATAGGTATCAAATACATTCCACTTACGCTTTGCAGGTTCAAGTCTTGAAAAGAACGCAGAACATATAGCCCGGTTGAATAGTATGAGTCATGGTTGCCGAAGAGGACATCGAGAAAGAAGTTCTTCAATTGATAGACAGTTTTTTCCTGAAGGCTACATTGCTAATATGCTCTACCGAATCAAGTCGATACCAGTCTTCTACAGAAAATATATTCCTATTTGACGATACATGGTTTGAAGATCACTCAGAACTAGTGGGCGAGCTACCCGAGATAATATCAAAATGGTCTCACTACGACGGTCGAAAAGAGCTGCCACCTTTAGTAGTAGAGACGTACTTGGATTTAAGGCAGTTAAACTCCTCCCATTTAGTTAGATTAAAAGACCACGAAGGCCATTTATGGAACGTTTGCAAAGGAACTAAGAAGCAGGAAATCGTGATGGAACGGTGGCTTATCGAATTAGATAATTCATCCCCAACTTTCAAATCACACAGTGAAGATGAGACCGATGTTACTGAACTTTCCAAGCAGTTAATTCTCCTCTTCCGTTATTTGTTGACTTTAATACAGTTATTACCCACAACAGAATTGTACCAATTACTAATAAAATCTTATAATGGTCCGCAAAATGAAGGAAGTTCCAACCCAATAGCTACGACAGACCCACTGGTCAGCATCCGGACGCGTGTTCTTGACGGATCTAAACCAATTTTGTCAAAGGGGAGAATAGGGTTAAGCAAACCGATTATTAACACCTACTCCAATGCACTTAACGAATCAAATCTGCCAGCCCATTTAGATCAAAAGAAAATCACACCTGTGTGGACAAAATTTGGCCTCCTAAGGGTCTCGGTATCATACAGGCGTGATTGGAAGTTTGAAATTAACAATACCAATGATGAATTATTTTCAACTCGACACGTAGCCGTTCCACATAACTTACAAGGGCCTCAAAATGAGCCAGGACAGAGAGGAAATAATGATCAGGAGGTAGCAAAACATCAACCTCAGTATCAACCGCAGGATCAACAGCAACAACAGCAACAACAGCAACAACAACAACAAAGGCAAAATCAGGACCAGATACGACAACAAATTCAACAGCAAAGACAGATACCTGATAGAAGATCTCTTTCACTTTCTCCCTGTACAAGGGCCAATTCCTTTGAACCGCAATCTTGGCAGAAGAAAGCCTATCCAATTTCGAGACCTGTTCAACCATTTAAAGTCGGTTCTGTCGGAAGTCAAAGCGCGAGCAGAAATCCCTCCAATTCATCCTTCTTCAACCAACCACCTATTCATAGGCCAAGTATGAGCTCCAACTATGGACCACAAACGAATATTGAAGGTACCAGCGTCGGAAGCACCTCAAAGTATTCCTCCTCATTTGGGAACATTCGTCGTCATTCAAGTGTAAAAACGACAGAAAATGCTGAAAAAGTATCAAAAGCTGTAAAAAGTCCATTACAACCGCAAGAGTCACAAGAAGATTTAATGGATTTTGTTAAATTACTGGAAGAAAAACCTGATCTAACTATCAAAAAGACGGGTGGAAATAATCTGCCTAATATCAACATTTCTGATTCATTAATTAGATATCAGAATCTGAAGCCAAGTAATGACTTATTGAGTGAAGATTTATCCGTGAGTTTATCGATGGATCCAAATCATACATATCACAGAGGCAGGTCAGATTCACATTCCCCTTTGCCTTCCATATCCCCTTCGATGCATTATGGATCGTTGAATTCAAGAATGTCTCAAGGCGCCAATGCAAGCCATTTGATTGCGAGAGGAGGTGGGAATTCATCCACTAGTGCCTTCAATAGTAGAAGGAATTCCTTGGATAAGAATGCAAACAAACAAGGTATGTCAGGCCTACCTCCTATTTTTGGTGGCGAGAGTACTTCATATCACCACGACAACAAAGTACAAAAGTACAATCAATTAGGAGAAGAAGATGATGATGAGGACGACCATTTGCTTAACCAAATGGGGAACAGCGCTACAAAATTCAAAAGTTCAATATCGCCAAGATCAATTGATAGCATTTCAAGTTCTTTCATAAAAAGTAGGATTCCCATCAGACAACCGTACCATTACTCTCAACCAACTACTGCACCCTTTCAAGCTCAGGCGAAATTCCATAAACCAGCAAATAAACTAACTGATAACGGCAATAGGAGCAATAGTAACAATAACAGTCATAGTGTAAATGATGGAGTTGGTTCGATGCATAATGAAGAGGATGATCAAGACGATGATCTAGTATTTTTCATGAGTGATATGAACCTTTCTAAAGAGGGTTGAAAAAAAAATGGTGAAATTTTATTTAAAGGGCTCAAATAAAGAAAAAATGAGGAAAAAAAGGTGAAATAGATAAGCAAGAAAAAAAAAATTACAAAACTAATAACCTGAATAAAAAAAATCAGTCGTAGTGTAATTGTATCTCATTGTTTTCAATATTCTTACCTACTGAAGATCCATGTGTCTATCATGTTGTATAGAATATATAATTATATACACAGAAATATACCAATTGCAGTGCCTATGGCAAATATGGTATATCGGTAGTATAATTAGCATATAAAATAAAAAAAAAGGCCTATTTGTCACCCACGGGCTGCGTTTCCTTACCAATTATACAGGCTTCTTTTTGGTTCTTGTCCACTATCCCCCTATTTTCCTCCTTTTCCTTTAATATTTTCAATTTCAGTTCATGTATTTTGTGTTTGTCTATATGTTTCTCATATTTTTCTTTCGTCTTGAAAGTTCTATAACAATTATTGTAAAAGCATCTATGTTTCCTTCCAACAGTATTCAACAAAAGGCTTAGCCCATCTTCACCAGATTCAATTTGCTTTTCTAGATTTACTTCATTTTGTAAAAACTGCAAGTTATTGTTTTCGGTAAGTTTTCTCCTTTTCCTCAACCTATTGGAAATCTTCCCTTCATCCTTTTCATGTAAGTTTTTGTCATTTCCCAGTTCAACCCCTTGGTCCTGACCTAGAGGTTGGATATCAGAGATCTTATATTTTAGTTCCAATGGGATATCTTCTTCCGTATGTATAGACTCATAATGCGTAAGAAGATCATGCTTTTTAGAAAAAGACATATCAGAACAGATATGGCACTTCCAGTTTTTGGTCACTAATGAGTCATCATGAATAATCATGTGCATCTGTAAACCATTTTCTCCCACACATGGCTTGTTACAAATGGGACATTTCAATTTAGGATGGTCATTTTTGATATGCGATTGTAATTGTGACCATATGCGAAATTCTTTGCAACAACCAGCAAAAGTACATTGATAAGGATTTTCCACCTCAGGATCGTGATGTTTGGAAATGTGGTTTCTTAATCTATACGGTCTCTGGAAGCTCTTATTACAATGTGGACAGGTTAGTTTGTGTAGATGAACAGATAAAATATGTGCCCTTAATTGCGGATGCTTGTAGAATCGGAGGTTGCATCCTTCTTCTGGACAAATAAACGATTTGGTATGCGTCACTTCATGCCGCTTCAGTTGCTGGCGAGTTGTCACACCTTTGCCGCAGTAAGAACATTGAAATGGTTTCGTATCAGAATGCGAATACAAGTGTCTCTCTAAGTGGCTCTTTTTAACAAACGATTTTGGACATTTATCACACTGAAATGCTCTTAAACCTTGATGTACGCTTAATTGGTGTTCAGTCAAAATTGAAGGTCTTGTAAATGCCTTATCACAGCCATCATAGTCACAAAAGTAAGTCTTTGGCCTATTGCTCGATGAGCTTCTAGTTGATGTTAAACTGTTCAATGATTCCGAACTCTCTGATCGTGATATGGAGATGCCCTCCTGCTTAAACACGGCCAGTGGCATTCCTCCATTATTTAGAACCACTCTCCCCATTCGGTAATGCTTTCAACAGTCTCAAACTGCTCTTAACTACCTTATTTAATAGTTAATCCTTATAGTAAATAAAGAACGTGCAATAATTCTTCGTATAGCACGATATTTCATTGAAAAAATTTTTATTTTTTAAGAATACCATTAAAAGGCATCAATTACAACCTTGAAGAAAGGCTAAATAGACACATTTTGGGGATAACAGTGTAAGGATTAAGGCTACAAGTGATCATGTCAGACTACGAGGAGGCGTATGTGCATTCATATCGGAGGAATTGCGTGTTTTTGTTTTAATTATATTTACTAACTTTTATCATTGTGATATAGGTTTAACGACGGTAATGAGAACTTCGAAGATTTTGATGTAGAGCATTTTTCTGATGAGGAGACTTATGAGGAAAAACCTCAATTCAAGGATGGTGAAACAACCGATGCCAACGGTAAGACCATCGTTACTGGTGGTAATGGGCCAGAAGATTTCCAACAGCATGAACAAATAAGAAGAAAGACACTTAAGGAAAAGGCCATCCCCAAAGACCAAAGAGCTACTACCCCATACATGACCAAGTATGAAAGAGCAAGAATTTTAGGTACAAGAGCTTTGCAAATTTCCATGAATGCGCCAGTTTTCGTAGATTTAGAAGGTGAAACTGATCCATTGCGTATCGCCATGAAGGAGTTGGCTGAAAAGAAAATCCCATTGGTCATCAGAAGATATTTACCAGATGGTTCATTTGAGGACTGGAGTGTGGAGGAACTCATTGTGGATTTGTGATTGTACCTGCATTTTTCCCCCATGTGTATTTGTTTTGTTTGTATATTATTATAACTATAAAGAACGATCTATTTGTAATGCAAATAACTGGATGAGAGAACCACCCTAAGTCCTATTTGGTAACATAAATATTTGTATGAATGAAAAGAGTGCCGCCTATTCCCTTTAATATGTGTATATAGAATATTTAATCAGTGATTGAATCTAGGAAAAGCTTACCTCTGAAAGTCTTCTCATCGGTAGCCTGCTGATTTGTAGTAAACAGTTTGAAAAGTTTAGCAAACTCTTCCTCAGGATTTTCAAAACCCGCTTCCTTCAAAGAATCAATGACCTCATTGAGGGGAACGTTTAAATCATGTTCTCTTCCAATGGATTTTAGACTCTTCTCTAGTTCTTCACGATCGGGAAACTGCGATAAGTTCTTTCCCATGATAGATAAGAATATGGGAAAGCTTACACCTTCTTTACCAATCTCCGCCATAGTGGTGTCATTTTCGGGTACCATTTTGGACCATTCTTCATCTGTCAATGTCTTCCCCAATGTTGCATATATCTTGGTAAGATCTCTCCGACTAATTAGACCATCTTCATCCTCATCTAGCATTTGGAAAGCATCCTTGAGTTTATTTATGTAGTCCTGCGTAAGCTGGTTAAACGTTAGTGATTCACTATGGTCCATACCTATTTCAAGCTTGCGCAATTAACGATTCGAGGTTATTCTTTTCCCAGCTCTGCATTATTGTTTAGAGTTAGGAGAAATGCAAAAAAAATAAAGGTGAAAATAATCAAAGTTGATAAAACTTTTTTGTCAGGAAAGATACTCAGAACACAAGAAAGAAGGACAAAAGAGCAAACGGCAATATGTTGGATATTAAGCAGTTACTGAAGGAAGCTAAACGGGAATTGACCAATCGTGACTATGAAGAGACCATCGAAATATCAGAAAAGGTCCTTAAATTAGACCCTGATAATTACTTCGCACATATCTTTCTAGGGAAGGCATTTTCGAGTCTTCCAGCTAGCAATGACGTTAGTTCAAATCTTAATCTGCAAAGAGCTACTACCCATTACATATCTGCTACGAGGTCAGTTCCTAATAACCTTTTAGCGTGGAAGGGACTTTTTCTGTTATTTAAGACCACTGAAGTTGTCCCTGATACACTTTCGTACGATGAATATTTTGATTTGTGTGGCCAATATGCAGATGCACTTTTAAAGCAGGAACAATCTCAAGTAGAACTAATAAATGACATAAAACTGTTAAAAAAAACACATCCAGATTGCCAAAGGGCCTTTTATCAGCATTTGAAACCTGGGTCGCTAATGGCAGAAACCATTGGTCGTCATCTATCTACACCCCAGGACGCTTTATTAAACCTTATAAAAATATTGGCAAGTATTGAAACCACGGAAATTGGAAAGACCCTTAGTCAGAACAGGTTAAAACTAAAAGCTAGTGATCCAGATTATCAAATCAAACTAAACTCATTCTCGTGGGAAATAATTAAAAATTCAGAAATTGATCAGCTATACAATCAGTTGGTAAACATCCTCGCCGATGATCAGTTGAGAAGTGAAATTGAGAACCAGTGGTTAGAATATAGAATCAAAGTGTTAAAATCAATGCCGCTCGATGTAAAAAAGGATTTTTTCACAAAAGTGAAGGAAATGGTCGAAGATATGGTTCTTGTGAATCATCAATCTCTACTTGCGTGGCAAAAGTTTTTTGAATGGACGGATTACGAAGATTTGGACAACATGGATGCTGCATTGATACTAAAGTACTTTAAGAAATTTCCTAAAGATCCATTGGCCATGATCCTTTATTCTTGGCTTTCTTCAAAATTATCCAAATATGATATCAAAAGTTTGGAATCCGCTAACCAATCACCTGAAAGTCAAAATAAGGGGACGAAGGAAACAGATATCAAGGACATAGATGAGGGAAATGAAGATAAAGTTAAAGATCATGGTGAAGATGAAAGCAAAAACCAAAATGAGAATGAGAATGACGCAAAAGAAGATGAAGAGGAGGACCTTGACGACATAGAAATTGGTTTATTAGAAGAAGAAGTTGTTACTGTATTGACGGAGAATATTGTCAAGTGTAAAAATAATATTTTGGCGCATCGGATTCTCTGTCAATATTACTTACTGACCAAGGAGTACGAGGCAGCTTTACCGTACATTAAAAACGGTATTTCTTTGATTGCCTATAATATAAAGGATCTGGGGGTTTATTTACCATTAACCAAAAGAGAATTCTCTCTGGATTTGGCCACTGTTTATACATATGTGGATGCTCCAAAGGACCACAATGCTGCGCTAAGATTATATGATAATATTTTATCCGGTGATTCTGACAATATACAGGCAAAAATGGGTAAGGGCATAATTTTTATTGAAAGGAAAAATTGGAAAGATGCTATGACATTACTAACTCAGGTGCATGAACAATCACCTGATAACCTAGAAGTTTTATCCGAACTGTCATGGAGTAAGGCCCATATGGATTATACGGACGATGCATTAGCCGGCTTAGATACCGTCGTCAAGGGTATCAAAGGCATGGATTTACGTTCAATAGATTTCAGAGCATTAAACTTATGGAGGCAAGCCAAAGTTTACATTATGAAACATGCTTCCATCAAAGATACCAAACAGGAAAATATCAAGTGCGCATTCAAACTACTCATTCAGAGTATTAAAATATTGGACACTTTTGCCCCCGGATTTTCAACACTGGGAGACATCTATTGCCACTACTATAAAGACCATTTAAGAGCCTTCAAATGTTACTTCAAAGCCTTCGACCTGGACGCGGGAGATTATACAGCCGCAAAGTATATTACCGAAACGTATGCAAGCAAGCCCAATTGGCAAGCAGCCTCTTCCATCGCTTCAAGATTGATCAAAAGTGAAAAGGCAAAGGCACAACTACGTTCGAATAATTGGCCATTTAGGGCTGTGGGGATTGCTCATTTGGAAAAGCAAGAAGAAAGTGATTCAATTGAGTGGTTCCAATCTGCTTTACGTGTCGACCCGAATGATGTGGAGTCATGGGTCGGCCTGGGACAAGCATACCACGCGTGTGGTCGTATAGAAGCATCAATCAAAGTTTTCGATAAGGCAATTCAATTAAGACCCTCTCATACTTATGCCCAATACTTTAAAGCTATTTCTCTATGTGACGTAGGTGAATACCTTGAAAGTTTAGAGATACTGGAAAAGGTATGTCAAGAAACCGCTACAGAAGAATCATTCCAAATTGGTTTAGTGGAAGTGCTTATGAGGTACTCTTTGGATTTATATTCACAGGGATTCTTGCTCAAATCAGTTGCAATTGCAAATGATACTATCGAAAGAATCAAGATAATCATCACTGAATTGAAATGCGTTAACCAACAGGTTTGGATTTGCCTTTCACAAGTTCTGAGATTATTTATTTGGATAGAGTCAAAGGTAGATACTTTACCCGTTGAATCGCTAGTATCAATTTTTGAAAGTTCTGAACTTACTGGAAGTGAGGAAATTGATTCCATTGACAACATCAAAATCGACACACTACTTGATAGTACCACCGATGATAACGTGTCCATTGCGTGTAAGTTTTTGATCCTAGCTTCAAAATATAGCGTTTCGAATCAAAACTTTTCTGATATAGCAGGAACGGTTAGAGCTTCATACTGGTATAATATCGGTATCTCAGAGCTCACGGCATTCATAACATTGAAGGAGCCACAGTATAGAGATGCTGCCATTTTTGCTTTTAAGAAATCTATTCAGTTACAATCTAATACAAGTGAAACTTGGATTGGGCTAGGAATAGCTACTATGGACATTAACTTTCGCGTATCTCAACATTGCTTCATCAAAGCAACTGCTTTGGAACCTAAAGCCGCAGATGTTTGGTTCAACTTAGCTATGTTGGGTTTAAAGAAAAACGATACTGAGTTTGCTCAACAGGTTCTCAATAAATTACAGAGCCTTGCACCACAAGATTCATCACCTTGGCTAGGTATGGCCTTGATCTTCGAGGAACAAGGAGACGTTATCGAAAGTTCTAAACTGTTTGCGCACTCCTTCATATTATCTAATGGAAGATCAAAGGCTGCGCAATTTCTATATGCCAAAAATGTTCTTGAAAACCACATTAATAATGGCGATGATGAAAGAGATATTGAAACGGTGGAAAGGCTAACCGCTGCTTCAATAGCTTTAGAGCAGTTCTTCAAGAAAAGTCCTGATAATTCATTTGCTCTTCAATGTGCTCTGTTAACTCTGGAAAGGTTACATCACTATGAAAATGCAAGCGAACTGGCTAATCGGTTGATAGGAATTTTGGAGAAAAGGTTTGAGAAAACTCAAGATGAAAAAGAACTGTTTACCTTTGCTATAATTAAGGGACAATTTGCCCGTATCCATCTAGGTTTAGGGAACTTTGAACTCTCTATTGAAAACGCAGATCTTTCTCAAGGTATCATATCTGAATCTAGGGACGAAAAATCAATGAAAACTAAAATATCTAATCACATTTGTTTAGGACTAAGTTATTTCTTTTTAAATGACTTCGATCAAACTTTGAACCAATTCCAAGAGCTATTAAGTGTTTCAAAGGATTCTAAGCATTTGGTGATTTTAATCGCAAAGGTGCTTTATGATGTAGGTGAATCTGACACAAAGGAAATTGCCTTACAGGAACTAACAGAATATATAACCATTAAGGGAGCGGACTTGTTAATAACACTAACGATTGCGGCCATGTCAATTCTGGAAGACAAGCATGAAGATTTGAATATTATTTTAGATGAATTGAAAGCCTTGCCATTATCCAAACAAATAATGGATAGGCACAAAGACGCGCCATATCTGATAGAAGAAATTACTAAAAGACTTTATCATAATGATTCCGGCAAACAAGTATGGCAAAGGAGTGCATACTTTTTCCCTAATAATCTCAAGGTTTGGGAGAGATTAAACAAGAACATTCAACGTAAAATAGCTTCTGATGGCCAAAATAAAGTTACTGCGGAGGAGATGAGTAAATTATACTGTGAGAGTAAAAATTTGAGAAGCATTCAAAGGGGCGTGTTTCTATGCCCTTGGAATGTTACTGCATTGAAGGCGCTAAACGAATGTTTTTAGAAGCTTGGATTTGAGTTATCTTTACCGGTCTTACATACAAATGGCTTACCAATGCAAGGAAAATGTAAAGTAACATTAGTAATAAATTTATCTTTTCTATAGAGTATAAAAGGTTGTTAAACAGAGTTTCTCAGCTGTATAGAGTGATCATGCCATTTGGAAAACTTCCCAAAGTGATAGTAACCTGGATAAACGTGCGAAAACATTTAGCTCTCTTTCATTAACCATCTTTAATTGATTTAATTCGCTTGGTAATAGAAGTTCGTTCTCTTTTCCCTTAACATCATCCCTATTTGCCTTTTTCAATAAGGTGAAGTTCTCTTGTTTTAATCTTTCCTTTTTGAAAAGTAAATTTGCCATATTCCATTCCAAGTTTTGCCTCATGAAATTATACGAATGCGTTTCTTTGCATCTAAACAAAAAGACTGCTCTTGATGCCGATCTGTCGGCGGTTCTTGGGACTTCCTGGATCTCTACGGAATTGTACCTAATTAGAGATGCTAAGGTAGATCTTATATCTTTTTCCTTCATTAACGCAGTCGAATTGATAATTTTTTCAGACACCAATTTGTTATCACGAATACAACGGCTTAAACGCATGGCTGAAGGCCCCAACGTTGATGCAATGATATACTCATAAACTGATGACTTTAATACCGGCATTAGTTTACTATATGGAACATAATAAACACCTGGTTTGGTTTCATTCAAGAAGGGAAAATTTGATGATGCTAGGATTTTTAAATGACTGTTTATCAAAGAAGCGGAGTGAGGATCCTCGGTGTCTGCGTCCAGCTCGTCCTCTTCTTCGTCTTCTTGTTGTGTATCTCCGCTTTCTTGAAGAGATTTGGAAATAGCAGCAGGTAATGCAGGGATTACGAATCCGTCTTCGGTTTTTAATTTTTTATTGGGTAATGGTGCAGCCGCGTTTGAACCGGAACGCTTTTTATTATCAGAGGGCTTTCTGGTTAATAAACTTCCACGCAAGTCCAATTCTGCAGGAAGGTGTCTTGCCAAGTCAATAGCATTAAAAGTAAGTCCTGGAGTCTTTTCCTCAACGAGTTCGTATTCATCTTGAAAGGATTTTGCCTCCTCCAAATCTTGTAAAAGTCCTGTTTGAGTTAGTGGGTCTCTAATTCTAGGAGTCTTTTGCTCTGTGAGCCTTAATGCAATTTTGTAAACCTGAGCTGTCACAGAGCCAACTCTTGTCTTGGCCAAATTAATCAATTGTTTAGATCTTCTACCCTTCATGAACCTATCCAAATTAATTGTCAGAGAGACTGTAGGTTTAACTATCCTCAATGAAGTCTTTGGATCAACTGTTAAGATTTGCGAAAGCTCATTTGGTTTATTCATGATTTTAGCAAAATCAGTTTTTGCATTCATCTTAGCTTGGGATCTTTTCTTCAAATCGGACAATGGGGAGTTTCTGGGAATATTTTTGTAATGTTTGTCGTATAGGAATTGCCAGAGATCTTCGATTGGTGTATAATGCAATTTTGATATTTGAATCAGATACCCCATTTCACACAGTTGCACGAATAGTGATGAAATGGTGTACTTCATTGAATCTGATGTGACACTGCTCAAGTAGTCTTCCACCGTCAAAGATCCTAATGATATAACATTTTGTACAATTTGAGCCACCAGCTGTTTATGCTCCTCTTCGTCGCCAACACGCATTTGAGTAATAATTTCGTCAATTATCAACCCTGAATAGAGCAAAATATGTATCCCTTCCTCGTTATAGTAATAATAAGTGGTTTTTTTCCCGGATATTGCTGTTTCTTGTAGGTACTTAACACATCTCAATTGCGTTAATGAGACAAGTGTGGTCTTGACACTGGCTACATCCATACCATCTATTTTCTCCACCAACTCGCGCACACTCAATCTCCCGAGGGCAACCAGCGTCCCGATTACAGAGGCAGCTCTTTCACCCAGGTGTGCTTTCACCAATTCTTTGTAAAGAAACAAATCAGGATTCAAAGTCCTTTGTTCCAAGGATGATATGGTCATGACATCTTCGGGCGTGACCAATTTTTCAGATTCGACAACGCCCTCACCTGCTTGATTCTCTGCATTTAGCGCTTCTCCCAGTAGCTCGTCCATTTGGATGTTGTCAATAGGTTTTATCCAATGCTGTGTCAGCGCACTCTATTGTTCTCAATGCACTTTCACTATTATTATTTTGATCCGAAGTTTTTTTTTTCAATGCGATGAGCTTTTGAAAAATTTATGATCGTTCCCAACGAACCAATAGAAGGCCCGCCCCGTCTTATATCCGTTAGCGTACCAAATATATATATAAAGAACAAGGGCCTTTCCTCAGAGCGATTACTGACCAAGTTTTAGAAGTTGATTAGGTTTTTAACAGGAGTGTGCTCGAACGATTAGGACGGGAGAGTTAAAAATCATTGAAAGGAAAAAAGAAGAACTCGATGTTGTCTGCAGCTAGATTGCAAATTGTCCAGGGGTCAGTTAGAAGGTTAACTGTTTCCGCCAGGGACGCACCCACTAAAGTGTCTACATTGGCTGTCAAGGTCCATGGGGGGTCTCGTTATGCAAACAAAGACGGTGTGGCCCATCTCTTAAATAGGTTCAATTTCCAAAACACGAACACGAGATCAGCTTTGAAATTGGTCAGAGAATCCGAATTATTAGGGGGAACTTTTAAGTCTACTTTGGATAGGGAATATATCACTTTGAAAGCTACCTTTTTGAAAGATGACCTTCCCTACTATGTCAATGCCCTAGCAGATGTACTATATAAGACTGCCTTTAAACCTCACGAGCTAACTGAATCTGTTTTGCCTGCTGCCAGATACGATTATGCAGTTGCTGAACAATGCCCGGTAAAGAACGCCGAAGAACAGTTGTATGCCATTACTTTCAGAAGGGGCTTAGGGAACCCATTGTTGTATGACGGCGTGGAAAGAGTCAGTTTGCAAGATATCAAGGATTTTGCGGACAAAGTCTACACCAAGGAGAACCTTGAAGTCAGCGGTGAAAATATCGTTGAAGCCGATTTGAAAAGATTTGTTGACGATTCATTGTTAAGCACTTTACCCGCTGGTAAGTCATTGGTGAGTAAATCTGAACCAAAATCCTTTTTAGGTGAAGAAAATAGAGTAAGATTTATTGGTGACTCCGTCGCCGCTATTGGTATCCCCGTAAACAAGGCTTCCCTAGCTCAATACGAAGTCCTGGCCAACTACTTGACCTCTGCGCTATCCGACCTTTCCGGTTTAGTCAGCTCAGCTAAGCTTGATAAATTCACTGACGGCGGCCTGTTCACTCTGTTTGTCAGAGATCAAGACAGCGCCGTGGTATCTGCCAACATCAAGAAAATAGTTTCTGATTTGAAAAAGGGCAAGGACTTATCTCCTGCTATAAATTACACAAAATTGAAGAATGCCGTCCAAAACGAAACTCTTTCCAGCCCAATTGACCTAAAATTCGACGGGGTGAAGGACTTCAAGTTGGGCAAATTTAACTACGTAGCCGTTGGTGACGTTTCCCACTTGCCATATTTGGACGAATTGTAAGAGGAAAGTATTTGTACAAAACGAAAAAAATTACACGCAAGTATATATAGATGTTGCCACGCACCCTTTTTTTTTAATGAATATTCATTCACACAAATATTGAAAACAAAAACGAACAAAATTCAAATAACAACATGTAAGACCAAAAATCCCTCATTATTTATTCCTTACCCTTTCCAAATTCTTACAGAACTAGTAAATATATATTTAATTACACTTTTTTCTCTTTTAGCATACAACTCTTTTGCCACAATTTTATATTTAGGCCCCTGATTTCAATTGCAACGGTACGTATTTTTATGTCTTATCTTACGAACATAACTAAAAAAATTGCCTTCCTTAAAGTGGTAACAAAGGCGTAGATTCACCCTCATTTTTTACCGCTACAGCGGAAGGCTGTGGCTTATAACCACCTGCATATATATCTACCTATTCAATGGTCCTGTTTTCTTAAGCACACGAGGCTGAAATAAATGATTGCTTATACGCGATGAACTTCTCCGAACACTTCTGCAAAAGCACTGCGCAGAAATGTAAGCAAAAGGCGGGGATCCATCAGCTGATGAAAGCGCATGACCGAATCGGAATTTCCACAGAAACGGATATACGCAGATGTACCGCAATACGTACTTGAAGCGCTGGCTTACATGTCATATCATGCGCGATACATAGTTAATAGCCTTATGGATAGCGCACATGCCATGCCGATTAATAAGAAAGAATGTTGCACAATCAGATATCCTCTTATCCCATCAGGAATGCAAACTTAAAAAGTATTTTCTTTCGTTGTAACAACGCCAGATGTCGACGATATATACCCCGCAGAAATGCCCGCACAGAATTTCTTTTCCGTTAAGTCGTCCCCCCAGGGTGCGAGGTTGTTTTCCTGCACGGTAAATCTGGCTGCCACGAAAGCCGGCTCCTCCGCCGTGTCCCCTAATTTTTTCCAAGTGAATATCTGCATCGGCCAACGGTTTATATTACTTCGATTGAGCTTGCCTGAACTCACCACTGCCGTCGTTTATCCCTCAAAGCTTAATCATCAGAAATGAGAAGGAAGAAAAGTTTATTCGTATACACACTTCCTTATTTCTGATGTTCTTCCACCCTCTTACAGAAGGAGGCTAGTCTAGACGTGATGATAATGCAGCAGAATAGGATATACAACAAGTAAAAGAAAGAAGAAAAATAATTTACGTCGGGATTATAATATCCCGTTTGAATTCGAGGTATATTAATCGTACTGCTTTTCCCGGAATCGCATTCTGTTCTTTTTACTGTGTCGGTTCTCACAATTCGTCTTGTCCTTTTACTTTCTTTCCCTTTTTTTTTTTGGTTTGGCCCTGTTTGTTAGGATCAACATACATATAGTAGTATATAATCGACTTTAATATGTCTTCGAACGACTCGAACGATACCGAAAAGCAACCCACTCGTCTAGACCCTACCGGTGTCGACGACGCCTACATCCCACCGGAACAGCCGGAAACAAAACATCATCGCTTTAAAATCTCCAGGGACACCCTGAGAAACCACTTTATCGCAGCGGTTGGTGAGTTCTGCGGCACATTCATGTTTTTATGGTGCGCTTACGTTATCTGCAATGTCGCCAACCATGATGTCGCACTCGTTGCAGCGCCCGACGGTTCCCATCCGGGTCAATTGATTATGATTGCCATCGGTTTCGGGTTTTCCGTCATGTTTTCCATCTGGTGCTTTGCCGGTGTCTCTGGTGGGGCTTTGAATCCTGCTGTTTCGCTTTCTTTATGCTTGGCAAGAGCCATCTCTCCAACAAGATGCTTTGTTATGTGGATTTCGCAGATTGTTGCTGGAATGGCCGCCGGAGGCGCTGCAAGCGCTATGACACCTGGTAAAGTTCTTTTTGCCAATTCTTTGGGACTGGGCTGCTCCAGAACGAGGGGCCTGTTCCTGGAAATGTTCGGCACCGCTATCTTATGCTTAACGGTTTTGATGACGGCTGTGGAGAAGCGTGAAACTAACTTTATGGCCGCACTGCCCATCGGCATCTCCCTGTTTATCGCCCATGTCGCTTTGACTGCGTACACAGGCACAGGTGTCAATCCTGCAAGGTCTTTGGGTGCTGCTGTCGCAGCCAGATACTTCCCTCATTACCACTGGATTTACTGGATTGGCCCCCTATTAGGATCCATTCTGGCATGGTCTGTGTGGCAATTATTGCAAATTCTAGATTATACAACCTATGTTACCGCTGAAAAGGCTGCCAGCACCAAGGAAAAGGCCCAGAAAAAAGATCCAACTAGCAACTCCTCCCCTACGAATGAAGTCTGACTTTCCTTCCTTTTTCTCACTCACTCTCACTTAATATTATAACTTTGAGCAAAATTAGTAAGATTGATAATTATTCTTTATTCTTTTCTTTCTATACATCCTACGTACTGCTGACAAGTAATTAGTATTTTCAATATCCCTTCCTCTTGTACATAATTTTTGGAGCTTTATAGCCGATCTTGGTGTATAGCAACTGTGCTCTATGGTTTGATTCATCCGTACACCAATACACACTTGGCGTGCCCAGTTTATCAGCTTCATCGTAGACAAACTCAATTAGTCTGCCTCCCGTGCCTTTGACTCTAGAACCCTCATCAACATAGAGGTCGTTGATGTATACCTTGTCCTTGAAATCCCAGGTAGTCATATGGCAGAAAAAGTTTATCATGCCGATAATTTTTCCACTCGAACTCTCGACAGCCACAGCTGCCCACATTTTAATGTTAGGATCTAGGAACCTGCTGAAATTGAAATCGTCTAAGTCATTGGGAAACGAAACTTCATAAAATTTTTGATAGGATTTCCAGAGCCGCTGCCAACCCTCCTTATCGTTTTCGGTTACAAGCCTTATGATAATGTTATCTTCGCTAATGTTGGACATACTACACACGGTGATCTATTCGTTTTCTTGGTATATGGCATATTACGAACAATTCCGGAGTTTTCTGCTCTATATATGGCGTACACTCACTCTATAATCATTACTCCCCTTAATACAATTAGTAATTTTTAAAGACTACCCGTTAGTTCCGTCCATAAAAATATTCAACCAATAGAAGCAAATCACAAAATAACTGAAATGCATAAACAAGAAAAACGTTAGAAACTTAAGCTAATACAGAAATTCAACGGAAATAAAATAATATGCGAGGAAAATGTGAATTTTGAATTTCGCAAACATCTCATGAAACCATGAAATTTTAACAGTGTGTAGAATGTGACGTCAGTCGCAAACTATGTAGTTCTTCTTTCTTAAGATTCGGTTTGCATTTGGCTCTGAAAATCCCCAAAAAAGGTGCTAATAAGGCTTGAACATACTTCAATTGGAGTAACTACCTAGCAGTCCAGCACGTCCTATTGCATCTTGCACTATACATTTATCAACTATTTACCACTTGCATTTCTGCAATAGTACTGAAAGTGATGGAAAACAAATAGATGTTCAAACCACATTGCTCTGCAGTTGGATACTGAATCTATTCATGGCTAAATTGTTCGGGTGCAAGACTTCTTTCCACTTTGTTCGACAAGCCAAAAAAAAAGTAGTTCCTATTTTGATATCAAAGCATTTTTTTCCAGATAACTAAAATCTGGATGTAGACAAGAAAAGGCGGAGTAATGGATGTGTCATAAATATTGAATCAGAGAACATCGTTATTGTTTTGCATAGCTATGACGATACAATAATGGTTTTACATACTAGAATAGTTCTGTAACTATAGATAGAAGAACAAAAGCATGTGCAGGTGAAGAAAAATAGAAAAAAAGAGCATCTTAAAAAAAGCTTTGATCACGGATAGTGTCCTGGAGCATAGCCGAAATAGCCATTTGCCGTATCAGTTATGTTTTTCAGTGGATAACCAACTCCATCGGCACCGGCATACGGAACTGTATTGCCCCACCAATTGAAAGCTGTGTCTTTATATTGGACAGCAAAGAAAATGATAATAGCTGACAAAACCAAGCCTGTTGAAAAGCCTGCCGATAAAACGTAATTATACTTCTCCCACAAATTTAAATGATGTCTTTTCATATAGTACTGGGAAATATAACTAACAATCATACCAGAAGTGTAATACATCAAGTTATATGGAGGACTCATATTAAGCATTCCACCTACAAATAACATCGGGTCGAAATATCTTGGATAAAATTTACCCCAACGCTTCCAAACACCAAAAAATATGCCAATACATGCACCTATCAACCAACACCATTTAAAGATTGGATAAATATAATTGAAAATTCTTTTTGGTCCAATGGCACCCCAGACAACGGAAGCATTATAATAGGTCACAGCATCGGGACAGGTGAATTTTGCGTTTTGGTGAGGCGTGCAAAAATCTTTGATATTAGAGATTTGCCAGTTCAAAACACCTAGGTTAACGAATATTTGAATAAGAACTATGATACATTGTCCCCTGAACAGTGCCATTGGCGGAATCTTACAGTAATGCGCAATTTTTAAATTAGAAACGTAATTATCTGCTTGGCCGTCGATGTTATAACCAAAAGCCTTCAAAATCATTATGGCGATAGGATTGCCTGGTAAAGCATACCCCATCACCATTTCGATCAACAGATTCAAACCAAAAGAATAACCGGTTGTTGCTTGTAGGATAGTAGTTGGGATCAAGAAAACAAAATTGAAACCCAAAGAAACGAAAAGGCCCCAGACTGGTGTATTCGTTGGGTAATGCTCTACAACAGCTATCCCGACAACAAGTGAAGCTATCAATATTGCAAAGTACCACCAATCTGGAACTTCTTTGTAATTTTTCATCGCATTAGAGTGAGGGTCATCATAATCATCCAGAATCCTGTAATTGCTTTTGAACATTGTAACCCAAGATTTAAGTTTTCTCAAGGCCCACAAATTCAAAGCCCAATCTTTAAAAGCATTGAATAATAGTTTTGAATGTACAATAAATGACCACGTAATCATAAGGGGGTATGCGCAAATGAAAGCGCCATATGTTACCAAATTTCCAGCGCTGTAGTACGGTGGCGAGTAGCTTTGATATTTCTTCACATCTAGTTTATTGTCACTATCTAATATCTCAGAAACTTCAAAGGAGTCGCCAGTGTTTGTATACAAGGAATTTGTGAATATTGGCAGGTACTGACAACTCATATAATTACTATAGTATACTGCAATGACAATTAAAGCTGCTAATATACAGCCGAGATACTGTGTTAGGTAAGACCAAAATGGATAAACTAAGGGAGAATTAAACGAGATAACATTCCAATCAAAAGATGAGATAGGATTTATTCCAAGACCAGTGACACCCCCCGTGATATTTGCGAGATTAATGTTATTTGGCTTGATCCAGGTCATCCAATTAAAAGTATTCAGAATATTAATAATGTAAGTGGGAAACCAGTTATAGATGAACATGATAAAAAAAGCCAAGAAGAAAAACTTATACCTGCTCATACCAGACTCATGCTTTTCTTTGCCCAATAGAGCTTTATTTATAGCAATAGTTGGCATGACTGTTGGCCATAATGCGCGAGCTGGATAAACAACAAATTTCCTAAGAATGCCAGCAAATCCAAATCCAATAAATTGTACAGATAACGATAGTAGGAATTGGTAGCCAAACGAAAAGGCAGAATGGTAGAAGAGTTTTTGCGTCAAAATATTGTAATGTGTGTAGAACGCGCCTTGACAAATTGCATATAACAAGGTTGAAAACATTTGCTCTTTTTGAGTCCATGGTTTGTCGATATTGATACCATACTTTCTGCCTCTGATGGTTATAGTCCAACAGGGAACAGTTTTTGCCCAAGCTTTACCACAGATGTATAAAAACATTTGGATAATTGGAGTATCCAATGAAATTGAAACCACTCTGTGCGAAAAGAACTCATTAAATCCAGAACCGATGATAGACCAAATTATCGCCAAAAAATATGCTCGGAACGTCTCCACTGGAATAGTGGGGTCATCTTCTGGATCAACGACAGCTCTAACCTCTTGGTAAGGAGAATGAAATTTGATAGCTGAAGCAAATGCCCTAACGTCAAAGCTGTCGTAGTCATCTGTCCCCTCTTTTGAATCCAAATATACCAATCTCTTCCACTCCTCATATTGATCATGTGGTATGTTTTCGTCGTCCTTGTAATAGATGATGGAGTCTTTTAGTATTTCGAAGGAATCTTCAAGCGTCAGTTCAGGCATTTTTTTGAGGATATACGCAACATCTTCTGGGATATCATAAAGAGTGCGATTTTCATAACCCAACTTTTTCATGAAGTGCAATATTTGTTCATCTGTGTACCATTGAGAAAAATCCGATGAATGATTGGAAAGCCTTTCAGAGTACTCAGCACCTTCGACGTAATCAACGGTACCTTTCGTGGATACCTTCTCGTCGATTATAATTTTATCTTTGACCGTTTCACTCATATTTTTCAATGGTTCGACAATAATATTGCGTATTACAAAATTCGCTAATTTTGAAGTATGCTAGTTTGTTTTATAGATAATAAACCCCCGTTGTTTGAACGTTTAAGGTACAATTATATGTGTTTCAATTATTATCTTTGAGGATGTAGCAATAGAAATGAGTATACAAACATGACTCTAAACTACAGAGGATAGTGCTCCATTCCCATTTATAGGTTTTTTAAAAGCGAGAAAAAACCTAGCAAGTTGATATCAATATTCCAATGTTGCTTATCTTCATTGCCAATAAGTTGTGAAATGATTGAACAATTTTCTATTTCATCAAAATTCAGAAGTAAGATAACACTGTCCGACTGTAAAATAACACTGACATTATTTTAGATAAGAGAATAAACCTAAATAACTACGGGAGTTATGAATCTCCATAAAACAACAGGCTGATATCGACGACCACAATGGCGATTCGTGTGTTTCGATAAACCACAACAGGGGCAAAGAGGAAATTAAACTACATCAGTTGACGGCAAAGGTTAACTACAAAGTGTGCGATTATTGAAAACTGTCACAACAAAACTAAGTCGAACAGTTACCCCCGATTTTTGTTGGTTGCTTTTACTGACACTATCATGTGAACGAATTTTTTTTCTTTTGGTATTCCTCGCATAGTGTTGGCTTCTTTCACCAAGATAAAAATAGTGAGATAAAAAATGTTGCAGCGATGTTATGTGTCACACCAACGTGGCTGCTCTGTCTGAGAGGGATCCATCTCACGGATCCGTTTCAAGCGGATCTCTTTTGTATTTTTTATTTTTTCGTGAAAAATCAGATATTGATCATTGGCCTACCTGCTTTTGCCCGTTTGTTTGTTTTCCATCATAGAGATCCTCAGTGGGTGAGACTGATGCGCACGGCACAATTGCTGCATGTGCTTATCAAAACATACATCCTTTTGTACCCAAAAAGGAAAATCGCGTTAGGACAAGGTTGTCAGGTTTAGCTACCATTTCCTGACCACATTAATGCAGTTCACGAAGAACCGCCAATGACGCTTTTGCTACCAGACAGGCGTTGAGTGTCGCCTCTGTCCTGCACTGCCTCTGTCATCTCCTCTTTTTGATTATGATGATTGTATCCCGAAGCTCGAGTGGGAGCGTATGCCACGTACGAAAATTTGTTACAGTGCCGTCACATCCCCTGCAAAGAATGTAGGAACGACACCCCCCCCCCCCACCGTCTTAAGGACCTTTTCCAATGGCAATTCTGATGCTGCTTTCTACTGTTTGTTTTCAATATATGCTGATACTTCCAGTAGAAGAGGGATGAGAGCATCTATCGCATTTTTTTTTTAATGCATTTGACTGGCCGGTAAACTTTATGATCTTGATTTTGCTTAACTATTTTCTGATCTTTTATTGTTAACATGACTTCGTGTTTACATTTTACACCATATGTAGTGCATCAGTTCGTGAGGCTCTATTATTCTCATCAGGGCTGGGTGACAAACGCAGCAAATACATGAAATGAGCAAGCTCAATGAGAAACATTCTGCACTGTGAAAACCGGATAAAAATAAAATAGCTGAAACAGACGTGTTTTAATTACCTCTTCTGAAAAGGAAAGAACAGATATCCGCTTTAAATAATGAAGAGCCTTTGTACATATGTAAATTATGTAAAAAAGTATGCTCTTCCTTGCTTTTGGTACGTAGTATCCTGCTAAGTCCTTATTTTCTTCAGTGTATGGAAGACATGAATTGTAGATTAATCCTTCAGAAGGAAAGAGAAGAAACAAAGAATTTGGTCAGTGCTAGAACCAATACCTCACAGTATGGAAATACGGCTTTCCGTGCCCTTTGCCTCAATATGCATTATTTGCTTAGTGTTAATCTAAAATACTATGTTATCACAACCTCCAGATTTGGTGCTTGTACGCTAGCATTTTCTTCATGATCAAGTGTTCCTACAAAGCATTTTCAATTCATACAGGAAAAAATAACAAAAAGATACATTTCAAGGACAGATTACTGCTGCAAGTAAAGGTAACCTCGTAACTGAACAATCCACTTTTCTGTGAGTTTGTGTAAAGGTTTATATCGACAAGTTAGGTTTATTAGAAAGCGTGTTTTTCATTATTGCTCTAGCGGGCCAAAGTTAATGACAGCAGACCCGAAAAGTTGCGACGCCTCACAGGATCCAAGAAACATTTATTTTTGCGTCCATAAGTATCCTAGCCAGATGCCAAAAAAAAGCGTAAGAATATCTAACGCATGAGATGGATTAAAGTCAGATATAGATTTCTAAAGTACAGACGCTGTATTTTGGAGGTATTTTAGCGGACGGCAAATATATGGAAAAAGAAGATAAGGTAAGATGTATTGAGATACTCAATTGTTAACAAAATACATTAATATTAATGTGTGGTAATGGCGATATTGCAGATTTAATACGAATAATTATTTGCAGTATCAAATGAATGAGAGCTTTCTATGTGAAAATCCATAGTGTTATATTGTTGTCATTATGGTTTCGTATCGCAAGAAAAATTCAAGATAGGCGTCGGATCAGGATTTAAGGTAGTACTTGCCATTGTGGCAGCATTATAAAGGCACAAACATCGAAAATCTGTGGAGCTATGCTACTATAATTAGGATTAAGCCAAGATTAGTTGAGTAATGGGTTCTATACCTTATTTACCATGGTTGCAAGACTTTTTTTATCATGAAGGTTTTGTCGGCATTTCCCTTTTGAGATTCTGGTTGCTACCACCACATTTACCAGACAAGTTACACAGTCCGGTCGACATCGCCCGCAACTTCAATAACTCCATCACATTACCACGCGTGATCAATATATAAAACACAGTAAAATTTAAGATTAGAGGTAGCACGGTTTCATTACCTACTGAAAGGTCCGACTATTTCAATTGAGTAACATAAGGACGATTCCAGAAATTCTCTCACCTGGTCTTGCTGTGGACCTACAAATGCGCATTCCATATCTGATCGTTATTATGGAATACGAATTATTGCTCGATGAAAAAAAACCTCTGAAAGGATATATCCATCCCTCTTAGTTTAGACAGCCTCCAGCTTCTTAAAAAAGTTACCGTTGTAAACTAATATTCAGCCTTGCGGAAACTTAAAATTGCTGGCCTTAATTCTAAATTCTCTCCCATTTTGACCACCCTACTTTCCATGGAATATACTCTTCTCATCTCCATCTTCTACAGTCTTCTAACGACACTACATATCTCGGAGACACATGGTTTGCTATTATAAGAGGGAAGGATGAAATGTATTGGTTGATTTCCATTATAAACGGGAAAGAAACCTGCGCTAATGGAAGGGGTCTGGTCACAGAGAAAAAGAATATGTACCTATTTAAGCAAAATGTTTGCAGTAACAAAGGTTTTTCTAGAAAAAACGATTGCAGATAATTTCACTAGCCGTAACCTTTCTGACCTTAGCCTCCGAACGAACCTATGTCGCCCATATCACCTAAATTTGGGCCGTGGCCATATTTGAGGAGTGCAGTCATTCATATTACTAGATAGATCCATTTTCATCCTCACAGGCAAAGTGCACGAAAACCAGCCTAATTGAAGGAAACCTTAAAATCACGCACAATGAAACCATGCAATACAAGTTTGTGGCTTAGTATCACGTGAGAATAAGTAAGGCTGTCTCAATTAATCACACGATACTTTTTCAATACCTTCGCCCGTTTGCTTTTTTTTTATTAGGCGAAGATATCAAGCTGGAGTTAACGACCGGAAATACCCGGAGTTCATATTAAAGTTTGTAGAGCAGCATATTAGCCAAGAATCACGCCTAAGTTCACCTAGGTGGTATGGTATGGTCAGTCGCGTATCTGTGCTAATACGTGCCACAAAGTAATCTTTCAAAAGTTCTTTCGTATTTGGGTCATCAAAGATGTACACTACGCATATTATAGGTGATGCCCAATCCTATCCTGAACAAACGTCGAATTAGTATGCAGCAATAAAATAAAGAACAGTCGCTTTACCGTCCCCCCCCCCCCCCCCCCCCCCCCCCCCGCCTTATGCGAAGCATAAGCTAATCCCTGCTTAGAGTCTTTTTCACCATTTTTCCGTAGCTTAAATCCGTCATGCAAATTCTAGACTCTTTACTCTGTTTTTTAAGCAGCACTTGTGGAAGAGTAAAAACTTTCTTTTTTTCAGATTTCCTTCTTGGATTCAAGCCAAGGTAATCTTCGTATGTTTTTGAATGACTGGTTATGGCTAACACTAAAAATACCGACATATCCCCATGACACCGCGATGGGTGCTTGCGACGCGGCAATTAAGAGTCGTCATTGCATTGTTCACGCTCAAGAAATTCATACCTGCACTGCCGTCCGGATGACTGCCTGAGTCCTGCATCAGTGTACATTTTTTTGCTGCGATTTAGGCCACTCCGGGTTTAATATCCGTTCCTGTACCTGAAGTATATTACACAAGGCAGTAGAAACAGAGCTTCGAGAAGTTTTCTGTGCTATGGAAAAAAGAAAACAAACCAACAGTCAAAAATTTCTGTCTTGAAGAAATATGAGTATTGTGAGACAGTCATGCGATTGCTGTCGTGTTCGTCGAGTGAAGTGCGACAGGAATAGACCATGTAATCGCTGCCATCAGCGCAATTTGAAATGCACATATTTACAACCGTTAAGAAAGCGAGGCCCGAAGTCCATCGGAGAAAGCAGCTTTGAGAGATTGGCAGAAATGCAGATGGTGAGTACGAATAATAATATTACGACCGCTCCGGTGGTATGTAAGAAGGTTCCGAAGAAGCTGATCGATCAATGTCTGAGACTATATCACGATAGACTATACGTTATCTGGCCTATGCTTTGCTACGATGATCTTTACAAACTTTTGGAGGAAAAGTATGAGGACTGCAGCACTTATTGGTTTTTAGTGTCTCTTTCGGCAGCAACGCTCAGCGATCTGCATACTGAAGTGGAATATAAAGAGGGTGTTTTTTTTACTGGAGAACAATTATGTACTCTCTGTATGTTATCGCGACGGTTTTTCGACGACCTCAGTAATAGCGACATATTTCGAATTATGACATACTATTGTTTGCATCGTTGTTATGCACAATTTGCCGAAACGAGAACTTCATACAGACTTTCTTGTGAGGCTATCGGCCTCATCAAGATAGCCGGATTCCATCGGGAAGAAACCTATGAGTTTCTTCCGTTCGATGAGCAACAACTCATACGTAAGGTATACTATCTGCTTCTCATGACAGAAAGATACTATGCCGTATACATTAAATGTGTCACAAGTCTGGATACCACTATTTCTCCGCCGCAACCCGAGATTGTGACTGACTCTCGACTTTCCTTAGATAGTTTTCTTGAGGTGATTAGGGTATTCACTGTTCCTGGAAAATATTTTTATGATGCTTTGGCTACCAACAGTGTTAATGATTCCTATACGGAAGACTCTTTAAAAAGGATATGGAATGAACTTCATACGACATCACTTGCTATAGAACCATGCTCATACGGATACATAGACTATCACTTTTCTCGGCACTGGGTCAGAACGCTCGCATGGAAACTGGTCCTACATAAGAAAGGTATGCGGCTAAATTTGTTTTCAAATACTATTGTTACGCACATACCAGTCGAAATTGCTAAGGATATGTTACGGGATACACTCTTAACTCCGATCGACCTATATGATGTGCACGGTCCTGGCATACCGATGAAGGCACTAGAAATAGCCAATGCATTAATAGATGTCGTAAGTAAGTATGATCATAATATGAAGTTGGAGGCTTGGAATGTTTTGTGCGATGTATCTAAGTTCGTTTTTTCCCTGAAACACTGTAATCATAAAATGTTTCAAAGATTTTCAACTAAGTGCCAAAGCGCGCTAATCGATCTACCTATCCCCAGACCATTGCGACTAAGTGATGATTCCAAGGATGACGCCGACATTATTCCTTAAATGAACTGTATTTTCTACCGGTTACAATATCTTGTGGACTAATAATTTTTTCTGAATGAACTTTTTGTTTTTGTGAGGAAAAACTTTATTACGATCTATTTTTTATAAATGCGTACTAAGGTATTAAATAGAGATCCAATTTATGACTCTAAAGTAGTTATCTCCAACCATCTAATTTGTGCAATTTTGCGACATACAAAGCCAATGCTGTCGGATACATTAGTCTCCGTACCCTTCGCGGATTGCCTGTCTTAATAGCTCCATTCCAATACACTTTTTTAGCAAAATAAAACAAAGAAGATTAAGGAAAACGGCTACATACTACGACCCTACTCCTGTACAACAGAATTTGGTCTTTCTTCCAAGAACTTAAACAAAGATAGTGAGTGATATTTACAGAACATTGTAAAAAAATATTGGTTCCATTCTGTGGATTGCCAAGCCCGTAAAGGACATTTCTGGTATATCATATATACATAATAGCAATACATTCATAAAAATGGAATTCGAAAACTTATCTCGAAATTTACCCGTTTCTCAAATCTTATTTAATAAACATGAGCGAAATTCTTTGGTGTGAATAATTGAAGAAAGCTCAACAATATTGTACTTCAGAAAAGAATGTTATAATATGATAAATTGTTAAAAACTCCATTGTTCGATGGAAAAAAAGCTAGGACTATCAGCATGCGATGTTTTCAATGCAAAATTTAAGCTGTCGGTCCGTTTTATTTTTTTCATTGAAAACTGGTTAGAGTGGTTGATAAACGGCTGCGCTTCGTAAAAAGAAATGACATCCTGGAACTACTTAAAATAGAAGTTTAAATCTCATAATCATGTCACCTGTTTGTACAGCACATAAGCTCCACCACTATCAGACATATATGCAATGAAAAATACTTTGAGTTTAACGTTATGTGTTATATCACTTTTATTGACCCTTTTTCTTGCGGCCCTGGATATTGTTATAGTGGTTACTTTATATGATACTATTGGCATTAAGTTTCATGACTTTGGGAATATTGGTTGGTTAGTCACTGGATATGCTCTTTCTAATGCTGTTTTCATGTTATTATGGGGCCGCTTGGCCGAAATACTTGGTACCAAGGAGTGCTTAATGATTTCTGTTATTATATTTGAAATAGGGTCTTTAATTTCTGCTCTTTCGAATTCAATGGCGACTCTGATTAGCGGAAGAATTGTTGCCGGGTTTGGAGGAAGTGGAATTGAATCACTTGCTTTTGTAGTTGGAACGTCCATTGTCCGAGAAAACCACAGAGGAATTATGATAACAGCACTCGCTATATCGTATGTCATTGCAGAAGGAGTCGGGCCTTTTATTGGCGGTGCATTCAATGAACATTTGTCTTGGAGATGGTGCTTTTATATAAATCTTCCAATCGGTGCGTTTGCGTTCATAATATTGGCATTTTGTAATACATCTGGGGAACCACATCAAAAAATGTGGCTACCATCAAAAATCAAAAAAATTATGAACTATAACTATGGCGAATTGTTGAAAGTAAGTTTTTGGAAGAATACATTCGAAGTACTTGTATTTAAACTAGACATGATTGGAATTATTTTATCTTCAGCAGGTTTTACGCTACTGATGTTAGGTCTTTCATTTGGTGGAAACAATTTCCCATGGAATTCGAGTATCATTATTTCCTTTTTTACCGTGGGTCCGATCTTATTGTTATTATTTTGTGTTTACGACTTTCATTTTCTGCCATTATTGGGGCTTCACTACGACGACAAGCGGACCAAACCGTTACTGACATGGAATATTGCGTCAAATTGTGGCATATTTACAAGTTCTATAACAGGTTTCCTTTCTTGCTTTGCTTATGAATTACAGTCTGCTTATTTGGTCCAGCTTTATCAACTAGTATTTAAAAAAAAACCTACATTAGCAAGTATACATCTTTGGGAGCTATCAATTCCAGCCATGCTTGCAACTATGGCCATAGCATACCTGAACGCAAAATATGGGATCATCAAACCAGCAATTGTTTTTGGTGTGCTTTGCGGGATCGTTGGATCGGGATTATTTACGCTAATCAATGGTGAGCTCTCTCAGTCAATTGGTTATTCCATTCTACCAGGAATTGCTTTTGGTAGTATCTTCCAGGCAACGTTATTGAGCTCTCAGGTGCAGATAACGTCAGATGACCCAGACTTTCAAAACAAGTTTATTGAAGTCACAGCTTTCAACTCGTTTGCCAAATCCTTGGGTTTTGCATTTGGAGGAAATATGGGAGCAATGATATTTACTGCATCACTCAAAAACCAGATGCGCTCTTCTCACTTAAATCTACCACAATTTACATCTGTAGAAACACTTTTAGCGTATAGCACAGAACATTATGGTGGCCCCCAATCTTTACTATCAAAGTTTATAAACACAGCTATCCATGACGTTTTTTACTGCGCCTTAGGGTGCTATGGTCTTTCATTCTTCTTTGGAATATTTACTTCGAGTAAGAAAACAACAATATCAGCCAAAAAGCAACAATGAACAATTTTCGAACGTAAAATTAACTTATTATAGTTAAGTAAAACTAAACAGCACTTATATATTATCTAATATCAGACGACACGGTCTTTCATCGGTCGTTCAATGATTATCGCTATTTTTAGGCAAACCTGATTGCCTCGAGAAAAGTTAATATCGATCTATTGAGGATATAGCATTGGAGTTTAAAGATATAATCAAGGCCCGTAATCACATAATGCCCCGTGGTTAGGATATCATTACTACTATCAATGCTGCTTCCTAAACCAGCAGAAAGTTGATCAGTTGCATAAAATTTAAATCTGTTCTTAGATGCATCTACATAACATTCACATTAAAGGTGGGCTTTCAGTTGAGCCGGTGTTAATGAATCTTGTAGGATGGAAAACGAAGATCCGGACTTGATGAGGCTGCTCGCTCAGAGAGCATTTCCTAAGCCTGATTTAATTAACATGGGAATTTTAACCATACTGAGCCGGATTAGCGATCATTTTGTTAGCAACTAGAGTAATATTTTCATGTGAGACTCCAACTGCGAAATCGTCAAGTTGATAAGCCATGAAATCACCAATATCAAAGATAACAATCCAACTGGAAAAATTATTCTCGGCATATGGGTGATGATAAAAAGCGTGGCTCAACAAACACCAGTGCTGGTTATTATCTGTAAAATTTGATTAGATTTCAAGGAAATTAAGGAAACGCGAATTTTCATAGCTGGATACCACCAATGATATATCTCTGCAATTTGCCACATCCCTTGCTAAATAAAAATCTGTTTGAAATTGCTTTCCTTGTTAGCCTGCCATACTTTAATTGAATAAAAGCTCCGTATATGCTTCTTAAAAATAAGCAAAAGATCCAGCCGACTCATTTCCTGTATTTCTAAGGGGAAATGCGTAGGGAAGACCAATTTCATGACGATAGATTGAAACGGCAATCAACATCTGAAGAAAAGAAAGTAGTATGACAGCTTGATGTTTTATCTCATTTACTACTTTAATGACTTCGTACAACTTCACTGAGCTAATTTACGCCATTTTGACGCAGATTATGATATTCATTTCTTGAGATAGGAAGTCGACTGGCATAAAAATAATCAATGCCTACTCTTTCAAAGAGAAAGTTTTTGAAAACACAGTACGTTTACAAAACGAGATCAATGAAGGTTGTAGCTACATGCTCTTCACCAGACTAATATATCCTCTTAGTAAAGCGCTATATAATAGCAACTCAATATTTTGTAAATACAATAAGGTTAACAGCGTTATTCATTTTCGTCTGCTAATATTCATTTGCAATTTGCAGTTCAACTTTTCAATGATGATTTAGAACGATCTAACACTGAAAGTTGAAGTTTTTCAAAAATTTGCTGTAAAATTTGACCGATTTGTGAGATTCTTCCTGGCTGTCAGAATATGGGGCCGTAGTATATTATCAGACCTGTTGCTTTAAGAGGTGATGGTGATAGGCGTTGAGTATGTGTAGTGTTTGACCCGAGGGTATGGTTTTCACAAGTACTGCGCACTGTATTGTGAAAGCAGCTTCGAGGTGCGTGATTAAAAAAGGCGACCAAGAATAAACAGGTACATCATAACGGGGGCCATTTGATTGCATTTATCAGGATTTGTAACCTTGTTCTAAAGAGGCATCGTATAGTTTAAGTTCATTTTCCACCCAATTTGATGACGGTGTGGACCTTAACCTATTGTCTTGAAATTTAGGTTATCTCTTAGATATCACATGTGATTATATTCCTCAAAATGAATAATCATCTTCCTTGCTACAGTAATATTAATGAACGACTTAAAATGCATAATCTCTTAAACGATTGAGTATATAAAATTTACAAGGGCTGATTTTTTTTGCAAAGCGTATAAATGGTAGCGAGACGATGTTTCTTTAAAGTTATCTATTGACTTAAAAAAACAAATCATCTAGTAACACAATGGTAAACTTAGCTAACGTTTTAACCAACGCGACTGCAGCTACGCTGAGCGCATGGTCTAATACAGTTCCGTTAGAGACATATTTTCATTTTGATGAGGCATCAGGATTTGGCGACTACTATTTGAATGTATCCGTAATCTGGATGAATGAAACCCTTTATGAAACCAGAATTATCCCAGCTATTATCAATGTCCGCGAATGGCTTGACGATATGGAGGCAAACGATCCTTCACCCAGTGTAAGTAACCCATACGAAACTTCAGGTTATTATGCCTTTTCAACAGTAGTACCTGTTTTAATGGGGAATATGAAAGTAGCATAAATGCTCACAAAAGTGCATTGACTGTTCTGGAATGTACATGGTATGCAAGAGGTGTACAGCTTATGGTAAGGGTAGATGGAGCAAGAAGTGTCTCCCAAACTGAGGGCTATAGTATCACAGGACGAAGCAACTTTTCATGCTCTTATAAAAGATCTGCTTGAATTTCTACGTAGTTTGTTTCTAAAAGCTTCTTTAGTCGGGTCGGAAATAAGTAAAATATTGTTCAAATACATATGTTCTTTATGTGCCCTCTTCCGTGGGCATTTTGAAATGATGTGACCGACTTTAGAGTTTTACAAGAATTTCATGTTGAATTTAACCCAAGTAATGACTTTTCTTTTGCTGTTAAAGTATGAAGTAATGGTATATTATTATATCTAGTCATCTTAGCAAGTCGCATTAATACATGCTGAGCTTGTATGTTATAGATGATGACGATGAAAGCGGGTTACAATGAGGTGCACTATCATCACACGTGGTTATTATATAGCCAATGCCTCAAGTTCATTAATTCAAGCACATGTATCATTATATGCCTAAAATGTACCATTTTGGGACAAGAAACCTTACCCCGTTGAATTGGTTGGCAACAAAAGTTGATTATTACATGGAGGAGCTGTGCTTGTCACTGTCATAGTGACGATAAGGTTGGTATAGGTTAAATAATCAAATCATAGTTGGGATTTAAAAAAGATGACATATTATCTTGGTAAGTAATATCGCTTAGTGTATATTCCCTGCGCTGGAGGTATAGGCTGTCCAAGATCACCTATAGAATCGAAAGAAAATGCATTCAGATATTCTAGGATTATCTTCTAGGGTATACAATACATGAAAAGTCACAGACTCCAACAGGAGAGTCAAAAGCTGTTGGAATGAAACTCTAATATCATCTATTTAAGATTATATTATAATACGCGGTGCAAGAAGATGGCATAAAGATTGAGAAACAGCCATCAAATCTAATGGAAGCTGAAATGCAAGGATTGATAATGTAATAGGAAAATGAATCACAACGTATAAAAGGAAAGAAGATAAAGTAATAATACTATGTAGAACTATCGATTCCCTTTTGTGGATTCCTATATCCACGAAGAGAACCTCTAGTATATTCTGTATACCTAATATTATAGCCTTTAGTAACAATGGAATCCCAACAATTATTTAATTATTCACCCAATTCTCAAAAGTAACCACGGGGCATTGTCTCTTATGATAGTCTGGAAATAATCTAATAAAAGATTGGGAAAAAAATCGTGATCAGGTTTGAAGTTCAGACAGCAGAACTTTTTTTCTCCCTTGTCCAATGAAAGAATTGCAGGGAACTATTAATATATTATTGTAAGGTCGTGGAAAGCAGTTGTGTCACAATTGAACTGATCTCGTCTGAACTGCTCTCCTGAAGAATGATGTAGTTTGCAGTATCCACCTTCTTCTTCAAAGATGGAAGATAGATGACATAACCATCGGGGTTTTGAGATGGATATAAAGCGTAGCCAGGTATACCACCGGGATAAACCTCTGCCTCTGGGTCGTGTTTATTAACTATAACAGGTTGACCGAAAGGGAGCAAAGTAAAAGAGTCAAGTGCTCCTAGACCTACACGTTGCCGTGCAGATTTTCCGTTCTTTGATGTGGCTAATGAGTTTCTGATTATAGTAGAAAATTCGACTGCTGAGAACCATAAATGATTCGGTAAACCACTACAATGAAGTTGTGTACGACAGTCATCGAATAACGCACGGTTCACTCTTTCAGCGACACTGTCTGTTCTGGAATCCGTTGAGTTGATATAGCATGGAGTTATGCCACGTTTCATTAGAAATATCTGAACGGCTTTATTAGTGTATTCTGAACGATATTGCATTTCAAAGACCAAGACTTTGGAGTTAAATTGACTGTCAATGAGAGCTAGTATTGTAGTAAAGACGCTCAAAATGGACTCTTTTCGACAATTATATAATGGATAAACCCACTGGAACCTTGTTTTCTTATCAGTGAACGAGATGAAGTGAGCTGGTGCACTCTTTGGCAGATTGTGAACAGGTCCACATATTGCAGTATGTAGGTAGTGAAAAGCGTCATATGATTTATGATAGTATGGCCGTGGACCGATGAGGCATATATTTGTAGCACCCTTGCCCATCAAACAATCTGGACATTCATAACTGGTAGCATTAGACCAGTCCACATCTGATTTCTTGAGAAACTTAATTGAACTATTCCCAAGAGAATGTTTAATGAATCGAGCATTGGCGTGGTTAAACACGCTGTGAATCATAGGATAAGGATATTTGTGAGTAGATTCAGCGCTATTCACTTTACTAATAGCTTGTACTGGACTACTGGGAGAAATTAGGTATTCTTTAGACAACCAGTAAAAGCCGCCATACCTAACTATAGGGGCAAGCATAGTGCCATCAGATAGTTCTAGGACATTCCTGGTAAAACAGGGTGTAATATTCTGTTTAGCCAGTTCATTTAAACTCAGAAGATCATAAGTGGCATTTGGTTCGTGTAGTGCGGTAATGGACGCTTGAACATTATCGCGAAAGTTAAAGCGAAGATTACCAATAACATTGGGTGGGATATCCTGTTTTTGTATAGTAGATGCACTCACTGTATCATTGGGTGATGCAAAATGGAGATAATCGGTCGTTCTGATGACTGTTTTTGATGCGCCTGAAGCAATGACAAAGTGGTCGGGAAGCCCAGGATGCGACCTGTTAACACAGTTTCCTACGTGAGACTTGTCTACGGCGCCTTTAACAGTAATATCAACTGTATTGTTTAGATATATGAGACGAGGAGAGGATGAGCTAGAATGTGAATTAGTTACGAGTCCAGGCATAGAAGAAGCACATATATTGTTATCATCATAAGTCCTTGGTGCGGTTGGCATATTTCGTTCTAATTAATCGTAGGTATGCAATCTAGAAGTTATCATAGTCTTTCGTTCTGGTGGCGAGAGCGTAAATGTGAATGTCTTCTTGGTGGTATCTGCTAATAGAGTACTTCGCGGTCCATAATAGGATCACAACATTCTGTGGGATTGAGGAAGAAACAATCTTTTGGGTGCGGGCTTCGGCAAAATTTTTTTTTCGCGACCGGTAAGTAACAGTATACATATATTAGGAAACGAGCTTCGGTCCGGGTAGTGGAAATAATTGTAAACATGTTAAATTCATCACCTCTACCTCCTTTACTGATACATGATTTATTGAGGAAGATCCAATGCTTGTGCTACATAAAGACATATTAGCTAGATTTGAGGTCACCTCATCAACAGGTCGGATATATATTAGTATATGAAAATGTTAACATTTTTTTTTTTAGGGATTTTTAAATGTGAACTTAAAAGTATGACAAATTTATATTTCGTCATATATGTGAAACTACGTATGAGAATATACTGTATCTCGTCAAGAGGATACAATGATATGTGCGTTACTTTTATAGAGTTTATAAGAAAACGTCCAACAATCTTATTACATTATGACATATTGTTGAATGTGATAACGCAAAAGCATGATATAGGTAATGTTTCAGTACTGTTTCAGAATTGTTTCAGTAATGTTTTAGACAAGGAAGACATATAGCAGCAAACCTCTGATCCGACAGTACTTAAGAAACAATAGTTTCTGTGTACAAGTGTAGTACCTATGTAATTCTTACATTTACATAACATATAGAAATGTCCAATAAACTTACAACATTATGACATATAAGCTAGATCGTAATTCACTACGTCAACATATAACGATATTAGGACACGTCTTATGTTTATGATATTTCGCTTATGTTAATATATAGTGTGCTTATACCTTCTTATTGATAAATAGTATATTTTTATGTTTAGGTGATTTTAGTGGTGATTATTTGGTGGTATTTATATTAGTACATATAAAATGGGTAGTGGATATTTGTATAAAAACGTTATAAAGCATGAAGTTAAGAGTAATTTTATGATAATTGAGGTTGTGTGATCAGTTATAGATATTAAAATGTGGATAATCGTGGGTGTTATGGGTAAATGGCACAGGGTATAAACCGCTGAGGCAAGTGCCGTGTATGGTGATGTGGTGATGTATATGGTAGTGATCGAGTGAGAGATGGATGGCCTTGGTGTAGAGTATTATGGCGGGGTAAGTTGGGGTGATGTGTTCTATAGCGTCCGTGTGCGTAAGCGATATCGTTAAATAAATAAAAGGTGAGTATGGTAGATTTAGGAATGTGGGTGTGATAGTTGGAGGTGGTATTGTTTGGGGATGTGGAAGGTATAGTGGAGAGGTTGATAGTGTGGCAGGGTAAGTTACTTCTTGTATTGTTTACGTTTGATTTGTTTACATTAGATTTGTTTAGGTTTGATCTGTTTACACGTGGTATGTAGTGTTATAGTAAGGACGACATGGTAGATGGGGGAATGTAGATGGATGGTAGGGTAAGTGGTAGTGGGAGTTGGATATTAGATATTGGAAATGGATAGATGGTGGTTCGGGTGTGGAGATGAATACTCGGAGGATGGATGGTGGTGGTTAGGAGTGGTGGAGTGGGAGAATGGGGCAGGGCATGGGGTGGTGAGGTAAGTGCCGTGGACTGTGATGTGGGAGAGGTAGGGTAAGAGGGGGTAAGATGAGATGGGACAGGGGAGGGTAAGATGATATGGGGATAGGATTGAGATGGAGTGAGGGTTAGTGTTAGGGTTAGGGTAGTGTTAGTGTTAGTGGGTGTGGTGTGGGTGTGGGTGTGGGTGTGGGTGTGGGTGTGGTGTGGGTGTGGGTGTGGGTGTGGTGTGTGGGTGTGGGTGTGGTGTGTGTGTGTGTGGGTGTGGGTGTGGTGTGTGTGTGTGGGTGTGGGTGTGGTGTGTGGGTGTGGGTGTGGTGTGTGTGGTGTGGGTGTGGGTGTGGTGTGGGTGTGGTGTGTGGGTGTGGTGTGTGTGGGTGTG